>NC_134700.1:261228501-261528501 GCF_043290135.1 Rhipicephalus microplus | reverse complement strand
TTTAATGAACACGGTCACAGCGAGAAAAGAAATAAGAGTCGGCACCATTCGGAAACTCTCGCTAGGGCGCGTTCTTGTACCAGATCGCGCACGAAACGGCGCTGCGGTGGCGAATGCAAAAACCTATAAATACGCACACCGCGAAGTTAGTTGTTTCATTATCCAATTTCAATTTGAGTATAACGGGCACTAAAGCGAACCAAAGAAGGAAATTGTAAGGGCTCGTATCTTTGTTTGAGTAATGAAAACCAGCAAATAATGAAGGTTAGGAAACTATAAGGGAGATTATTTGCACCGTATTCAATATATTCATGATACAATCGTGAAGAAAGTAAACTGAAAGATAAGACAACTTGGCGCCGGCAGAGTTCGAACCTTCAACCTTCGGATAATGCGGCCGATGCTCTACCTGTCGAGCTACGGCGGCGGTCGATCTCACGCCCGCATTATCGGGTATTTCTGTGCATTTACGTGAACCTGGGAATGTTCCACGCTCGCCGTCATAGCCACGAGAGGCGCTGACTAATTGACACTGCCAGGCTTGCTTGCAGAGAAATGTTTGGTAAAATGTACAGGCGGACGATCGCCGGCATTGCTCAATTAACTTGTAGAGCACAGGGCGCGCTATCCGAACGTTGCAGGTTTGACCCCTGCTGACGCCAAGTTGCCGTGTCATTCACTTTACTTTGCTCACGTTTATATCAAGAATACTACAGTACAAATAACATCCATTATAGCTTCCTTGGCTTCACTAAGTGTTGGTTTTATGAAGTCGTACTCTAAGGTCACTTTAAACTGATGCACATGTCTATCGCGCCCTGCAAATGAACGTCATTTTCTTTTCCGGACAATTTTAATCCTTTTTTTTTTCGAAAGATAAAGATCTGATTGTTACGACGCCGCAAAATGTCTTTTTGCGCGAGAAATCTTTTGTCCGTCACCGTACACCCAAGACTGGTGCCAGTGCTAGCTCGAAACAGCAAGGGTACAAACAGCGCGAGCTTATTTGCGAATCGACAGGTTTAGAGAAAGCTTATCAAGCTTTGTCGTATGAGCCATGAACTACGTCTACAATCGATCTGCACCGTGACTAGAATTTAATGAGATTGCTGCTGTGTGCTCTTTGAAACATTTATTTTTATCCTAACTTGTCTTGGCATTGTTAGTGTAGTGACGACTCTTATGTTTATCATGTTGTGCTTTATACATTTTATACTGATTTTTACAGCCAATAAGCACTGTTTTTATGTCAAATATTATATCAATAAACTCATTTTATTTGTCAAAGTATTTTTCTTGTTTACTTCGTATGCACGCGTATGTGTCCACGCTATGAACACTTCACATTTTTTTCTTTATTGAATTTTCTCTCGTTATCTTTCTCGCTTCGCAGAAGAGAAGAGTAAAGATAGTCACAGCGTGCTGCAGAATCGGCCTATGAAATTCAATTGACCCGCCGTGGTGATCTGGTATTATGGCATTTGGCTGTTGACTTGATGGTCACGGAACAGAATCCTGGCCGCGGTGGCTGCTTTTCGAGGGAAGTGAAATACTAGAGGTCCATGTGCATAGATTTGATTGATTGCGCTCTGTGGGGCTTAACGTCCCGAAACAGCCATATGGTTATGACTCATGAGAGACGCCGTAGTGAAGGGCTCCGAAAATTTCGACCACCCGTGGTTGGATTTAATTGTAGGTGCGCGTTAACGGGCCCCAGGTGGTCTACATTTCCGGCTTCCTCCACTACGGCGTTTGTCATAATGACTTCGTAGTTTTGGGACGTGGAACGCCGGGAGTTTATTATTATTATTATTATTATTATTATTATTATTATTATTATTATTATTATTATTATGTGATAGCGTATACAAGCCCGTTTCGCAGAAATTCTGGTGTCGACGGTGGCGAAAAGCATTCATTGTAGGTGAAAAGCAGCGTTGGCCGTGAGCGAAAATTCAAGGTAGATGCTAATAAAGATAAGAGCCGGAGGGAGACTTGCACTTTGGCTTTTCTTGCGGTATAGTAGTATGTCTCCACCGAGAAGCAAAGAATGCGACAGCGTGTGCGTATAGGTGTGCGGGTGGAGCAGCCGCACTTCTCCTTGCACCTCCCTCCGGACGCCCATATTAAGAACATATCTTGGCGCACCGTCTCCTTCCCTGCGATTTGTGAATGATAAAAGATGTCCTGGCCTCTGTCGATTAAGTAATTTCTAGATGTATGCATATGAAAAGTTTACCAAACTGACGCTTATAAACTCTATGCACCAGAACACAGTGAGCTCAGTGCGTGCTTCCATATTGAAAAGCACGTCGCGCCATCTGTTGCAAGCGCGGCGAAGCAAGACCCATGCACTGCCACGGGAGCAGATGATCCGCAAATCAAACGCGAAACTACACAACCCGAGTCCGTCTGTAAGCATGTTTCGCGCTCTTGCTCTTCTGGAATTCGGTGCTCATTTAGTGTGAAACGTAGATGAGACCTTTAAGTTTAAATACGTGGCGCAAGGTTGCCAATGAGAAGAACGAGTCTGTCTCCTCTCGTTCTTCTCATTGGCAACCTTGCGCCACGTATTTCAACTTAATATGTACCAACTAGCTCAACATAACGTACTGTTGAGGAGACCTTTCTCGACAATCCGGAATGTCTACAGCACGTGCAGTGCAGGCTGCGGAAGCAACTTATCTGGTACGTACTATCGCGATTGAAAAAAAAAAAAACGCGAACAGCGGAAACTGTTTTTTTCAACTCAGTCGAATTACGGCGTGGCTTAGCTGTGGCAATGTAGAGTATTTGCTGTAAGTCGGCGTCAGCGTATAGCGCTAGAATCTCGCTCCAACTTGCGCTCATTCACTGCATGTGTTTGCCATTTTCCAGTCATGCCGGGCACTCGGAACACACACGCGGTGCGAAAGTACCAGCCAGAACAAGATTTTGAAATGCTACGGTGACGCCGGCCGGAAGCACATATTCGCCTAGTGACAGTCAAGGCATGCCGCAGTTCGACTGATTAGAAAGACGTGCTTTCCGCGCCGTTCGCGTATCTTTTCAACGCGATAGTACGCCGTTACAATTGTACTAAACGTGCCCGGTAAGCACATCCACGCGTGAGTCGTAATATATATTATCATTGGCATGCGGCCTGCGAAAGAGTATACGGCAATGATTTGGTGCCGCATAGTACAGGCATACTGCGCGCAAATCGCTGCTGTAAAGTGGAACTGGTGGCGTCGTGCTTGAATAAACGCAATAAGTACACTTACCCGTACGCTTTTACTGTGCTCGTACTTTTTCCTGATGATTGCGATTATATACACAGGCGGCGGAGCTCGGCGTTTTTCGTTGCGGATGGAAATCTGTGCAATCGTGAAACACCGCACCGGCACGATGGCCGCATTGTGTTGTGATCTTCACAGACAGCGGTGAGTAATATCTTACTCTTGCGCTGGTCGTTTTCGTATAAGAAGACGGTGCAGTAGTGCCCAGACGACTTCTTGGAAGCGCAGTGGTTAGCGTCGCGCGTGAATACACGCAGTAAGTGTGCTTACTCGTGCATATTTACTATAGGCTCGCACGTCTTTTCCGTTCACGGCATTTATCCATTGGCGACGAAGCTCGGCGCTTTTTGTTGCGGATGGAAATCGGTGAAAAGTGAAAACACCGCACTGTCACGATTCCGACGATGCGGTGTGAACTTCACAGGCAGTGCTCAGCAATCGGTTGCGCTGGTTGTTGCATTTGAAGACGGTGCAGTGGTACCCAGACGACATCTTATAAGTGGGCGCAGCGTGAACAGGCGCCTTTTCGCAATTCAAAGTCCCAGAGCCTCTGCTTGCCATGCTAGCGAGGCACGCCTTGGCAGCTCAAAACAAATTTTGACGTCTCTGGGAGCGAGAGTACACCGCCGAAGGCGCCTGGGTGTGAGATAGGCGTGCTCTCGTAGATGCATAGTAATAGTTTTGCAATAGGAAAGGTACGTGTAACGCAGTGACATGCAATGTAGTATAGCATAGGACTTAATATAGCCTCGCGATGTCGATGTGAACACATAGGACATCAAAAACAGTGGTTTCTCCATTTCGTTTAGGTGTCACTGGGATCTGAACAAACATGGTTGGAAGTTGGCCCTACAACGATAACTAGAAGCGCCCTTGACCTTGTCTTTGACAGAGGGACTGCACATTTGAGACGTTTTGGATGCATCTCCTATTTCAGCATTCGTAAGCCAATCCTTGACGTCTCAGAAGTCATAATCGAGGTGCATGCTGAATAGACAACAAAGGCAAAAATTGTGTCTGTCGTAAGATATGTCGAAGTCGATATAATCTGGCCCGGACCACGACCTCAGTTGCTGCTCCCTGAATTTATACCCCAGCATCTGGCGCTCATGCGCAGTGGCCGCTAACGTATTGTTTCACATGCGTGGACTTCGATCCTCGAATCAACTAGCTGACGCGGCTATCATCGGCGAGTGGCACACGCATTGCCATTGCCTTACTATCGTTCCCACACTACAGTCACATCTGTGGCGGTGTACTTGGCTTCGCGCTACTGAACACGAGGCTTTGAATTAAACTCCCGGCTTCGGATGATTCAGTTAGGTGGGAGGCATATAAAAACGCCCGTGTGCAGTTTATGTGATTGCGGGCGGTCAAAATGAATTCCGAGTCATCTGCCTATGCATACTGTACAAAAAAAAAAAAAAAAAAAAGATGCCTAGAAGCAGGCTTCACCTCAGCATTTGTCTTGTTGCAGAGAAGCTAGCTTTCACAACACGATAGGTCAAAGTTTGGGTTTGTGGACTCCTTTCGACAAGTTTCAACAAGCACAGAATACACACGGTACCCACAGAATCATTGTCCCAAATTCGCGAGACGTTAATTTTGCGCGGCTGGAAGTGTATACGGAAAGTCCCTTGTTGCTGTTACCTCTGGCGTACTCCTTCGGAGTAGATGTCAAGGTTTGTTTCGGCACTGGTATTTCTGCGTTGATATAAATTGAAATAGGAACACCTGAGGTTCGTCGGCTTCACTTCCATAAAGTATATACTTCAATTAAGCTTAATGTTCTCGTGATAAAGCAGACAATGATGTAGATCGATTGGGAATTACTAATGGATGAGCTTAGATCGAAGCCCTCGAAAAAAAATATGTAAGAAGTCATGGTTCAGCGCAACGAAAGTGTTCCATTAACGTTCACTTTATAGCGTAATCTAACTCGCAACTACCGAAATAGACTGAAGCCACCGCTTTCACTTGAAGGTGTATGGACCGGTTTTATGTCTTGCTACTCGGCACTAGAAATGATTTTGAATATTTATATACGTTTAGAGTCGTCTTTCCTATTACTACATATCGCAACTGGCGATTTAAATTTCGTGGATTTGCTTTTGTTTAATGGACTTACAATGCAATTGGCACGAGTAACAAGCAAATGTGTAGCTTAGTTACGAAGTTTAATGTAACCTAAACACTCATTTCGCTGTGCGGAAAAAAAAGCGATAGTATCTTTTTGCTCTGTTTATCGATGCTATTTAGAATGCAAAATTGTAAAACACTGAATAATACCTAAACCATCGTTAACATCGCTAACGTTCGTTTGGCAAAACAGTTATGGATTCGTTGCTCCAGGCAGAAAGCGTTCAGTTCACCGTCGACCTTGTCGCGGCGCTGCCCTCTTGCACCTGCAGTCAGGTCTCCTCGTCAAGACCAGTGGCACCAGGCTCCTCGTACGGCTCCGTCGATTCCTCGAACGATGTTGCTTGCGTCGTGACGTTTGCTTCGTTGACGTCATGCCTGACTGTGCCTGTATCACTTACGGATTCCTCAGTGAACGTCCAACGACTGCTCGTATGGTCCGTCGGATCTCCAGCGGACGTGGCCAGCTCGCGACTTTCTTCTGTCCACTCATCGAACGTTGTGAATGGCGTGTCTGCGCCAGGTGAGGGAGTATTCGTGGTGTCCGTCGCTTCGTCGTTGGTCAGCTCATCTAGCGTCGTCGTCCCGTCGGTACTGGACGATTCCCACAGCCCCGTTTCGTCTCTCGGGTCTTGTTGGCTAACGGGAGACGCGGTCTCCGGCGGGGAGCGCGTTGCGTTCGCTTCCGCGCTGTCGACCTCTGGCGGCCCAACGCCTTCGGTGAACCTGTCGTGCCCCATCTCCGCAGTCGTCGTCACATCTTCCGCTTCCTCGGACGACGACGGCGGCGGCGTATGGGAAACCGTCGCCGGCCTCTTGCGCCGGCGGCGTTTCTTCGTCCTCTTAGACGGCCTTCTGGAAGTCTCCCGCGGCTGGGTGGCTTTTCTTGCGCCGGGTTTGGCGACAGTGGGCGGAGCTGTAGGAGGACGTGGGACACCCGTTGACTGCGTTGACGCGTTTGCTGGTGGCGCAGTGGGAAGCGGTCGTTGTTCGATTTCGTGGGCGTATGCTGCCGAAAGGAAAAAAAAAGATTATATGTCGAATATATGTGCGCAGCTCTGCAAATATTTACGGGACTCTGAAAAAAAAAAAAACACCGCGCAGCTGAAAACTAATGCGGGCCTAAACAAACTTCTCTGGCGCTCACCCAGGCCTTACTTTATAATGCATGCAAAACATTTTAGTTCCCAACACGATACCCCCCCCCCCCTCTTTTTTTTTCCGTTATCGCACTCATTGCTGTTCTTGGCACTCCTTTAATGTGACGAAAAGAACGGCCTACTGGATACCGAAAACAGCTTGCCTTCTGATTATCCCTCTTGAAAATTTTCTTACATAGTTCATTATGTTGTGTAATATAAGACCACCACCACTAACAACAAAAATGTAATAAAAAAGTGACATGCTTCCTGAACACCTGGGCAGGGTTTGGGGAGGGGGCAAAGTATTTTTTTTTCATAATAGTTGCTAAGGTTTGACGTCCCGAAACCACAATATGATTATGAGGGTCGCCTTATAGAGTGGAGAGCTCTGGAAATGTCGACCTTTTTTAACATGCCCCTAATTGTATAATACACAGGCTTCAAGCATTTTGGCCACCGTCGAAAATTGGGTCGCCGCGTCCGGGATTCGGTACCGCGACGGGCGCGTCAGCAGGCGAGCACCTGAAGCACTAAAGACCGCCGCGGCTGCTTTTTCTCCATTTGTTGCTCAGTTGAGCGTGTTCAGTCATTGCCTAACGAGCAACGCAAGTTGCTGACCAAATGGTGATCAAAGGCCCCTTATATGTTGCATTCCTATAGAGCCGTTTACTTTCTATCGTTACTCCCGTAGAGCCAGAGACTATATTCAGGCCATTGCGGAAAGCACTTCTCTGCTTCACTTCTATTTTCAGAATCGAAGCCTCTTGGGACCTCACGATGTCGGATCGTTGTCGTCCAGGCTCGCCGTCGTCCCCATGGTTGAAGCCCAGGAGCGAAACGTCTCTGCGCAATACCGTCTACAGAGCGTATACACAGCGCGCATATGGTTAAAAAAAATAAACATTCTTTATCGTCAATGGAGCTTAATTCATGGACCTGCAGCGTCTTTTTTATTCATTAACTGTGAACCATATGTTGCCTTTTCAACTCTACCAACAAGAGTGAGGGAAGAAGGTTGAACTTTGCCCTTCGTAATGAGGAAATCTTGCCTACACCCCTGTGTAGCGTCTACTATACCCACCGAAGAAGAGTGCCGTGACGAGTGCAGTGATGAACGAGAAAGTGAGCAGAACAACGAAGAACAGGCTGAGGATGCTGGGTCGCTCCTCTCTGTTCTCGCTCGGAGGACTCGGCGTCGCTAAAGGCGTGTTGCGGCCGCCCTGGCGCAATGACGGCCTGGCCGACGCCGTCGGACTTTTGCGCATCGCGTCGTCGTTTGGCACACAAGACGTGTGTCGGGACGTATCTCCCTATTGTCGTTGCGGCGGTATCCTCCAGCCTGCGGCGGTGCGTCTTCTTCTTCTTCTTCTTCTTTTTGTTCTTCAATCAGTAGTAATTTTCGGTCAATCCCCCACAGTGGGTGTTCGCCACAGCTAATTAGTGAACAAGAACATTTGTCCGCTATGGCATACTATACCATTGAAGGACGCGCTATGACGGGAGATGAATAATTTATCATTTAGTTATTTTTCTTCAGGCAAATGCAACTGTTTCGGGTATAGATAACAAATACCCTGCGTCGCAACAGAGACTGTGGAAATTTTAGCTTTGACACGAAGTCGTGATCACGCGTCATTGTGTGTGTCGTATTATAATTGTTGGGCGTTGCACCTGTCAAACCCACGATATGATTACGGCAGGCGACGTAGTGGAGGGCTCCAGTATGATTTTGACCATCTGGTGTTATTTAAACTGCACTTAAATATAACTGTGGTATTTCGCAGAAAAGCGGTCGCCGCGGCCTAGATTTCATTATGCGACCTTCAGGTCTGCAGCCGAGCACCGTATCATCTACACTTGCGTGGCGGGTGTCATTGCATGTTGCCCCTGAGTGGGTGGGCGCCAATCGTCCCAGGAACATCATCATTATTGTCAGAATGTCGCTAAGAACCACTCGCAAAGGATCGTGCTTCATTTAGCGCAGGAAATACATGACGCTCGAAATGTGAATTGATCTCTTCGCTCATGCATGCAAAAACAAGCCTGCTTTTTCGCGACAATCTGTGGAGCGAACATCCACTGCGGGATTTCAGAAACCAAACAAGGACTGTGCCCATGGCCGTCGGCAGGATTTAGTCTTGGGTATGCAAATCCATGTTGCATCGCAGCTGAGGGAGGGGAACATCACTGATGTAGCTTGGGTAAGGGGAAAGTGTTGATGTCGCTTGAGGGGCGTAAGTGCCCCGTTTGAGCTCCCCTGCCGACGCCCAAGGCTGCGCACACATCGCGAGTGGCGCTGCAGAATGTGAGGTGCTAGTAATGAGTGAATAGGTGATGCTCGAAGTGCGAAATTGACAACGAAATGCGAGTGCCCAAAAATGTTCACCGCGATTGTGTTAGTTACGGGATCGCGCCCCTGAAGGGTTCAATCGTGTCGGTTGGCAACAAGATCTGGAACATGTCTGTGTATAGCAAGAGCGGAAAGGCTATGCGATTTCTCCAGGAGCTTAGCCAGGGAGTAACGGGGCACGTGGCTCTCCCGAAATTTATCTCCCATGTGTATAACACGCTTCATAACACTGTCACTCGACTTCATCCTCCTGCCCAGCCCCAAGTCAGGATAAGGAGGTACTTCACTCATGGGACTTTTAAGTCTTCAGGCGGGGGTGTAGCTGCGAGAGGTGACCTGTTTTAAAGATTCCTGAATACGTCACTATGGGTGTCTGACAGCTCTATAGCACCTACATATATATGCTACCCTATAGAACTTGTAGGAGACATCCTCACACTACCTGACCATTTCCTTGCATTGGGTGTGAGCCATGGCCAGAAGACAACAGCTATAACAACCACGGTCACAGACATCGCCATCGCGCACCCTGGTGCCCCGTGCTCGCAAGATGGCCGGTGGCTGTAACCGGCTGCTGTGCTGGTGAGGCTTAGGCCCCGTGGCAGCATGGAGAACGAGGAGACCACGCTGGTCGGGCAGCGGGAAAGCCAGCCGGCCGTGGACCTCGGCGACCCGTTCATCAACAGCGCCCTGGTGCACACGGCCAGCGCTTGTCTCATCTTTGTCGTCGTGTTCATCTTCGTCCTGCCGGGGATATTACTCACCACGCTGCGCCGAGAAAAGCCCTACCAGGTACGCATACAAACTACCTTCCTGGCTTACCTCCGCGCATTGAGATATCGCCTTTGACGTTACTGCGCAGCCCTCTGTGATGGTTCGCACAAGCCGCAGTGCTGGGAAGGTCACCGTTCGCACGCTCATGTGTCCCCCATAACCAGCGTTTTGAGCGCGGTGTACGTCTAGTGTCGTGCACAGCACGTGCTTCGAGTGAGATTTAGGCGGCCTCTCATCTTCCGCAAACGCTGAGTCGTAATTCCTACGGAATATGGGGTCAGTTTCACAAAGCATTTTCTTTAGTGCTGTTAGCTTTTGGCTAGACAGCCGCTCAAACATCGCAATCGTGTATGGTTGCAGTGCACTTTGATAGTTGCTACGCAGTGTCATCCTCGCACCGAGAAACTCGCTGAGTAAGCCACTGTAGTGGCATAACCTATGATCGAACATTTGCAGGAGGGCTAGGGGTGCGTGCTCTTGACCAGCAAGGTTTGGTTGCAAAGTTGATCTTACCCCCACACGTTTCATTTATTCACCCCTGCGCCGCAGTGTTTCACTTGTGTCTTTTACACTTCAGAGCTTATACTTCGCAACTTGCAGGTTGACATGCGTCCTAAGACACGACTAAGCCGACAAGCCTACGATGGACCGGACAGACCTTTGATCATGTGCATGGTCAATTCCACCAGTTTTCAGCGGCCCCCGCCTATGACTTACACATTGGAACAGGTATGCAATAATGCGATAGCGTGATAAGCGCACCAATCAATGTCTGTCTCCGTCTTTCGCCATGCAGTGTGGAAAAAAAAAGTATGCGAATTTTTCTGAAAAAAAAAAGAAACAAGCGATAATTGACCCTAGGTTTAATGGCTTCGCGAAAGTGAGGGCAAGATACAGATCAAGCTGAAGGCTACATGCAGTTGACTGCTCACATGGTGATCTCGTGTCAAACTCGTACCACCTCAGAAGTAAAAGCCGCAACTTCTGCATCGATTCTCGTATACTTTATATATTTCGCAGGAGACTGAAGCACTTGAAGGTGAAGTTGTGTGAACGTTCCCTTTCAGTAAGAGCGAACGACCGAACAGCTTTGGCCTGACAGTGAGACGTGCAGGAACCGCTGAGAGAAGCAGGTTTTCCGTAATAATAGGAATCCCGTGCATTATGACAGAGCCATATCATGCGCACACCGGATAATGCGGTCCGCGGCTTATAGAATTCTGAACTTTTATCTTCCCCAAACCTTGCGCAGGTGCCTTCGAACTTGTGCTCGCACGTCGTGTTCCCGCTGTCCGGCTCCGCCGACTGGTCCGATGACATGTTACACTACGACTACACGCACAAGATCACCCATCCGAACTTGTACCGCGAAATGGTGCGGCTAAAGAAAGAGCGACCCGCGCTTAAGATTCTCGTCAGCGTCGGCGAATACGAGGTGAACAATGGCCTGTTCCGCTACGCCGCTGAGTCGATGCACGCGACGGTGCAGTTCTGCAGCGCTGTGCTTCGCTGGACGCTCGGCAACGGCTTCGACGGACTCGTCATCCACCGAATGTTCACGAGCGGCTCGCCCGGCGAAGACCGACGCGGCATCATCGTGCTGCTTCAGAAGTTGTGGGTGCACTTCGAGCGCCACGGCCTCACGCTCATCGTGGTGTTCGAGCCGGAGACGGACGTCTTCAACCAGCCGCTGCTGGGGGGCAAGATCTGCTCGTACGTCGACTACGCGGTCGTCGTGGCGCACGGCTTCCGCAGCGAAGTGTTTGCAGACTTTCCCAGCCCGATGCGGAGCCGGTCGGCCCTGAACGTGACGACGGACTTCGACACCGCCGTGCAGCGCGCGCTGGCCAGCGGCGTCCCCGTGCACAAGCTCATCGTGAGCGTCTCTCTAGACGGGGCTTCGTACACGCTCGACGAGAAGGCGGATCACAAGCCGGGCTCCGTGCTACTCGCGGGCCGATCTGAAGGAATCCCGGGTCTCTTCACGCGTTGTCCGGGAGTGCTCAGCTACTTCGAGATCTGCAGGCGGCTCGTGTTCGAGAACTGGACGCGCGCGTGGGACGACGTCGCCGAGTGCCCGTACGCGTACTCGGACGACCAGTGGGTCGCCTACGAGGACCAGCAAAGCTTGATGGCCAAGGCGGAGTACGTGCGCAACCGGTCCTTAGCGGGCATGATGGTCTGGGACGTGTCCAGCGACGACTACCGGGGGGACTGCGGCTCGCCGAACGTTCTCGTGCAGACCATTTACCAGAACTTCCAGACTGTGTTTAAACTCGACTAACGGCGCCAGCTCACCCTCTACTCGTGTATCACCGTCATCTTTCGTCGCATTCAGACCTCCGAGACAAGGACTCAATTTCTTGTACGTTCGGAACGGCCTCTAAGCCTCGCCATTTTTAACCACCTATGCTCGCTAGGCAAATCACGGTTGTGGTTTCTGTCGCGGGTCATCATCATGGTCCTAGCTTCATTCTAGCGCATGTCCCCACGTCCGTGCGCAGCACAATGAATAAATGCATGCTGTGCATGCTCAAGGACGTCTCATAAATGTATTTGGCATCGCGGATGCCTTTATGTTGTATATCAGAGGTCATTTTTTGGGGGGGTGGGGGTGGGGTGATTACGTAATATCCAAGAGATCTAGTTGACAGTGGCCATTTGAAACATTGTCATTATGATGCGGGTAACGAATTGCTTACAAGTACAAACCCTTTCAGATACAAGTTCCGAGAACAGATGATGTAATTCCAGCCATGCTTACAAATTTTAATTTTTGTGCACCAACCATTATGTCGTCGATTATCAATTGCATAAAATTTTTATTCAGCACAAAAGACCCAATATTTCTTTAACATGGTCACCAATTCCGGAAAATGGAGAAGAGTGAAGAAGAAGATGAGTAGAGGACGCTTAAGCTTTGCCTTCAAGGGATGTTCGCGATAGCGTAATCGGGCCACGTGGGCATCGCGTCACCTTCTCAACTGCTGACCTGCTTCGTTTCTCAATGGGCGCATAATATTGGACGTTTCAAAAATATCATTGAATTCTATTCAAAGCTCACTATGCCATAATCAGCTAGCAGTGAAAAAGTAGTGCCAGGGTCTATGCATGCGCGATTTCCCTAGCAAGCTCGCCATACTTATCGAGTCCAAACATTTCAATACAGTAACGAACTATATTTACTTGATTGTGCATGTAAAGTTTTGACAGTGACATGAAACTCAACACATCACCTTTTTTTACTTTGATACTAAGTGCTATGTAACATCAAAACCTATGTGCAATATTAAAAGACAGGGCATGCAAATATGGACCACCAAATTATTTCTTGTGTACCTGTTTGCATGCCCCTGCCTTTCAGAATACTTACCAACATTGTTACTTACCAAGTCTGTTACCAATATATTGCGACTAGACGAAACATCACGAAGTACAGCTATCAGCATTACTGCTGTAGTCCAGATCTCCAACTATTTGGTATTACGTAAAGGGCAACACAGAGTTCATCAATTAAATGCTCATTAATTTGGAAAACCTGGACATGTTCTCTGACCCTGGCCAGCATATGCATTCTTTAATGACATCGAACTCTCGTTCATTTGGTAATATTTGGCCACAACCAGGTTGATTCGGATTACATTCAATTTTGTGCTGGGTGTCACGAATGTGCGAAGTAAACAAATAAGAACGGCATTCATCGACAGCTGCAATGGCTGCGGGCTGGGCGTTATGATGGAGTGGCAGTCATCCGCAATCCCGTTGTTTGTATGTTGAATGCTATGGGTTCATTGCACATTTCAGATTAATACACAGGGATCATGACCAGTGTTCACGTCGTGAACAAATTGGCAAATGAGTAAAGTTGTGGCTTTTGCACTGTTCTTATGCAAAATATTACTGAATTTGTGTATACATAAAAAATGAAAGTGCACTGTTGAAAGACATTTATTATTTTCTTGATATTTTCAATAATTTGCAATTAGGTTCATTCGGGCAGTTTCTTATTCCTGTGAAATCAAAATTAACGAGTGTTTACTATATATCTCTAGCAAACTAATTATCCTTGATACTCCACCTAGAAAGACAATTCCAATGCATAAACAAAAGCTCATTACATGGAAAAAGAAAGCACTATACGTATTTGCACATAATGAACTGTGCTCACAAAATGACACACTACGTTAGAGATGTATTACAAGTGGTATGTTCAATTAACTGCTCGTGATAACTATGTCATGTTGCAGAGCTAGTAACAGGGATGTTGGCTCTAACACAAGTATATGAGCCAGTGTTAGGCCTGTGTGGCATAATGCAAGGATGGTGGAGCCCTGACTTGAGGAGCTTCATTCTGTGAGCAGTGTACATTTGTATCATAAATTTACTTTTGAGTCCACAATGGCTCGCAGTGTAGGTTGTTGCTGAGGTTGTTTTATTACAAATTCACATACAAAAAATGTGGTACAGCCTTGCAACGTTACTTGGCATATAAAGAAAAAAAAATCACCCTTCAAGTGGAAAAAAAACAAGGCAAACAGACGTAATGCTTTGTAGTTACTTAACAGCATTTTAAAATGGACTGTTCGATGCTTTATTTCCATAAAATCTGAAGTTTTTGCTTTCTAGCTGGATTATGCTGGCATATGAATATTAAGTGAAATAAACGGTGTAACATTAAATGTGGAAAGACATTAATATAGACCTTGTTTTATATTTATCCTACATTTAGTATTTGTGAATTCCAAGACTTGCTCATGAATCTTGCACATTTCAACTGAACCGAGACATCTTGCTCCATTACTTATCATTCTAGCAGCCAATGTAAAATATGAAAAAAAAAAACAAAAAAACTTTCCAATTCAAGTACTTCTTTTCACACACAAAAAAAGGGCACAAATGGTCGTCAGAAATAAGCTGAAGGCGACTTGAATAACTTAAGCACATTATAAGCATTGTTTGTTTTGGGCTAATTAATTCATATAAGCTAAATAGATTCTAACGACTGTCGTGCCTGCTCCAGCACCTCCTTGGCAATGAGGTATTCCTCCGTTTCTGAGAGGTGTTCAGAGCCCTCCTGCAATGAGAAATATTAAAAACCATGTTTAGTGAACTTTAGCAAGTGATCAGTAACTAACAATTTAGCAACTGACTCGATAGGGTGCATGTGTGTATGCAACACAAGGTCTATGTAAAATGCTGTGGTTAAGGCTTCTAGGTTATATCTTCAAAACCCAATTATGCACCTGAGGCCTTGTAAAGAAAGGTTTTTGCGTAGTACAAAAATGAGAATGCCGCTTCTGCAATGAAGAATTCAATGCACACTCTCAACTAAACCTGATATAGTTGGTAATCGAACTAAAGTTTTTGGATGATCACGTGGCTGAGTTTTGTGGTGACAATGTGGAACACCTTTGGGAGAAATTCAAGAACATCTGTACGTTTTGTTTAGATAAATTCATTCCCAATAAGCTAAAAAAACGCACTAAGTTCACTCCGTGGGTCACGAGACCTATACTGCATCTAAAACGAAAGGCTGAACGTCTCAGGAAAAAGAGGGCAGCTTCCCAGCGCCTAGGTCAAGTCCGTTCTGCTTTACACGAAGCGATTCAACGAGAGAAAAGCTTTTATTTCAATACCACACTGGCTAATTTTATTAAAGATGACCCGCAGAAGTTTTGGGCCTACATTAGCGATCGCAAAAAGAACGTAGAACAAATTTCTGTGAACAGTTCTCTGGTATCGGATGCGAAAGCGATTGCTGATCATTTTAACTCTTTTTTTCATAGTGTTTTCTGTCAGTCTTCTCAGCCTGTGGCTTTTGTACATGATTCCGCAGATACTCCACCAGGAAATTTAATTTCATATGAAGGAGTTTTAAACATGGTTCTTCGAATAAAAGTAAAATCCTCCGGTGGGCCAGAAGGAATACCGAACGAATTTTTTCGACGGTATGCCGAGCCCTTGTCCAAATACCTTGTTACAATTTTGGAAGCTTCAATCCGTACTGCAACGTTACCTAAAGAATTGAAAATGGCTCGTGTCAAGCCAATTCCCAAAAAGGGAGACCCTCTTCTTGTCTTCAATTATCGGCCAATTTCGATTATATCGTCTTGTAGCAAAATGTTAGAACACATTGTCACAACATTCATATCAAAACACCTAGATGAGCATAACTTTTTATCTCCGTATCAGCATGGTTTTCGAAAGGGCTTGTCGACAACAACTCAGTTATGTACAGTCATTCATTCTCTTGCATCTGTGATTGATAAGGGCGGCCAAGTAGACGTCATATTCCTAGATTTCTGCAAAGCTTTCGACTGCATCCCCCATGATAAACTTATGGTTAAATTACAGCTTATTGGACTTCCAAATTTTCTATTAGCCTGGATTTGTAACTACCTGTCTGATCGCTCCCAGTTTGTGTGCATTAATAATCAGAACTCAATTCTTCTGCCGGTTACTTCAGGTGTCCCACAGGGCAGTGTACTCGGTCCCCTACTATTTTTGATATACTGTAATGATGTAGTAAATTGTGTAAACCCACCTGTTAACATTCGACTTTTTGCAGATGATTGTATTCTGTTTAACTCGATAACTAGTTCTAATGACCAAGCAGCTCTCCAGTCCACTCTAAACAATATATGTCTATGGTGCAATCAATGAGGGATGAAACTAAACTTGAATAAATTAGTTCTGCTCCGTATCACTAACAAGAAAAAGCCAGTACTAACTGACTACACGCTCTCTAACCAACCTCTTAAAGAAGTTAAGGAATACAAGTATCTTGGTGTCACTCTAACGAATAATTTAAGTAGGAATTCCCACATTAAACAAGTTTCTTCCGCAGCTTTCCGCAAATTATGCATGCTAAGGCACAAACTTAAGGATGCTCCTACGAAAGTGAAATTTTTAGCTTACCAATCCTTGATTCTCCCTAAATTATAATATGTATGCGTTGCCTGGGATCCTTACACTAAAACTAACATTGATGCATTAGAAAAAATTCAGCGTAGGGCAGTTCGTTTCATTTATTCTTTTTACAAGCCTGGTAGTTCTGCAACTAGTGTAATGCTTTCAAATGGTATCACATCTTTGCAGTCGAGACGCAGATTCTTACGTCTCAAATTTTCGTACCAACTTTCTAACCGCAAATTTGCTCTGAACCCTGACCCCTACCTCACACCACTAAGAACACGCCAGACTCGGCATTCACACGCACTTTCTTTAACACCATATTTTGCTCGTACTAACTTGTTCAAATTTTCCTTCTTTCCTCGTACCATTGAAGAGTGGAACGATTTGCCTGCAAGCAGTTTACACTCTCCCGATCTTATTTACGCTGAAATTTGAAGTTGTTTTTTTAACTATTCCAACTATTTCCTCTTTTCCCTCCCCACTCTTTCCTTTTGTTGCTTTTGTATAAATATGTCACGCTTTCCACTTTTTACTCTCTTTATTGTTCATGTTGTTTTAAAATGTGTATGACAACTGTATTATCTTGCCCCTCCTGCTTTGGCCTCTGGCCAGCAGTATTTGTAAATAAAAAAAAATAAACCAATGCCTCCACAATTTTATTTTTCGATGCCACTGCAAACACTTTCTCCTCAATAGGAACAGCTCGCCTACCTCAGTTCAGGTAGGTGCATGGTGCGACAACACCTAAAGGGTATGTCCCCTTGTGTCGCACAAGCATCAGAAGCGTACGATGCTGCTGTGCCCGTGAAGGAGCGGTAGATGCGCCGTCCCTCCGCTATGTTACGTGTGTCAGATTTACTCCTCCGTACTCCTTCCTTTGAAGCTAAAAACATCACTGCCACGTCGCAGCCCTCACGTGGCACATTTTAAAGCCAGTACATGCAGCAGGGTCGCAGTGACGCGTCCCCTTCGGGAGCCTCCAAAATGCCACAAATGGGGAGACGCCATCCCATACACTGCTTATCTCGAAAGATGCAAAATATCGCTCCGCGCATTGAAACACAGCTGAACGAAAAATCACTTCCCCTTATTTCTATATTAAGGAACCACATGAAAGGTACTTTTACCCATGAATGCAAAGCAGGCGTGAGTGCTAGCCGATGGGGGGAAAAGTAGGAAAGGATAATAGGAGAAGGTGGTGAACGGTTAGTTTGGGCGCGTCTAACTGGCATTGAAAAAAACTTGAAGCGCTCTTGCGACACTAGTTACATGCCCACAAAAAATGGATATTAACTACTTCCAAAGAGCTAAATGCCATTCACAGATATGTGTAAACATACAAATGGCAATAAATCTTATGGTGAATTGCACTGGCTGATTCAGAGCACTTCCAGTAGCAATTTTTCTGCTCCATGCGGAGGAGGTCTGTTGCATAAGCAGATTGAAAGTGCACCCTGTATATTTGGTTGGCAGATCTGGAGCAGCTATCTCTACTCCGTGAAAAGCAATGAATTTCGCCAGAAGTTGCATGTGCTCCACGAGTGTGCAGAGCACAGCATACAATGTAACCGACGAAATGCACTGCTCGAGCATACATGTTCTCTCAGCACATGCACGTGAAGGCAAGAACTGGGCAAAGTGAAAGGAATGTTGGCCTTTTCCGGAAGCGGATGTGCATTACTAGCACACTCTGCGACTAGCTCTGGCGAGAGTGCCTGTGTTCCACTGGCAGATTCCCTTCGGTTGCCCTTCACGAAATTCGTTGGACACTCAGAAGCCGTGAATTGAATCCACCAATATTATCATTGAGGTGTAATGCATCTTTGTAAGTCATTCGGCTGTCAGATATGAGCTCTTGTCAATTATTTGCACTCAATGCACATAAGCAGAAAGTTTACATAAAGGTGAAATAATTTTACAAAAGCATGCAGATTCTTATTTTTGGTGTTACTTCTCATACTTCTGACTTAAATATTAAAAACACCTCAAGATTGTCGGCCTGAGAAATTTAGTTACTGTCAATTAAAATGAATAATGCTGTCAAAAGTGAGCATGTAATGGTAATGAGGACAGTCAAGAGGAGATTCATACCACTGCATGCATTCACTTTTTGACCATATAAAAATTAAGTGAACCAAGAATGAACATCACAACACAGTAGCCCCTAAGTTTGGGCTGTAATCAGGGGACATGGTAGGTAAGTGAGAAAGAATAACATGAGCCCGATAAACATCACCCTGTAGACACCAATTACAGCGCTGATGTATCAATGTTACACAGTTGAAGTTTGTATGGAACAAACACTGGTACTAGGAACTTAAAAGGAAACTACGGCAAGCTCTTCGTCACATAAGAGAATCGCTTGTTTAGCAATTTTCTATGCAAACATACTGTACGACGCACTATGTAAGACTGGACTGTGACTGAGTGTGAGCGCATGTGCTGCTTAATGTGCTGTGTTTATCTCTGTTCCCTCTCTTCTCTCTATCTTTCATTTCCCTCATCACCCTCTCATGCACAGGGTAGCAAACCAGCTGCCTATAGACTGGTCAACCTCTCTGCCGTTCTTTTCCTCCTATTTTCCTTCCTTTCAATAAAATCATGAAGTGAAAATAAGAACGTCTACCTTTCATGTTGCTATTTAAAATATTCAGACTACCTATCCTCATATGTCTTGACAGGTACTAAATTTATTTCACCTCCTCACTTTAAGCATTAAGTGAATAAATCTACATGGATGGAGGTGAACACCACTTACGAGGACCTCTTTGAGCTCGTTGTAGGCGACAAGCAGCCTCTTCTGGCTGTCGGGGATCATGCTGAGGGTCTCATTGATCACTTCCTCCTATAACAGAACGAAATAAAATCCAAGAATAATCTGAAAAGTCTTCCCAAGACAAGAAGTAATGCTACAGAACAAGATCGTAATCACTTCAGACCATCACGCTTTCCCTGAGCTTCAGTCTTCAAAATAGATTTATACTACAGCAAAAAAGTTTCAGAGGCACATGACTTGTATTAACATATTCTTATCCACCATGCTAAAGGACCTACATGACCTACTAAAGTCCCACATATTCGTTGTGCCACTACTGGTTTAGTTCTAGTGCACACACCTGCTGCATTGCTCACACTACATGTCCAAGACACTGAAGAACTTACTGATGGCAGCTACCATAATGTAAAGTCGTAAGCGATCTTAACACGAACACTTTGCAGCAGGTCCTTAAACAGTTCGACGCTAGTGCCACGTAGCTTTTAGTTTTGCTGCAGTTATGTTACCTGTGCATGCAGACATACTATCCTAGCGTACTAAGGTGTTACATCAACAACAGCGTCCAGTGCTTCGCAGCTGGCATAAGTCAAGTTCAGATCATGCAACGGAGTATTTGCGTTGAGCTTGCTGACAACTGTACATCAAATAAGGCACAGTGTTGGCATATCAACGGCTGAATCAGGGATACCATGTGCATGCAAATTGCCCAAATTCATTCACTGGATTCTGTCTCTTAGAAAATGAACAATGATAAACGCTTCCCGATGTGGCTGGCTGGTGATCCATTATTTTAGGCACAAAGTTAAAATGTTGTTGAAAACAAAGTCGCACTTGTTAAACATGAACCTATGTTCATGTTTAACTTTTGCATTTGTACACTCATAATGACAAATGCTTGATTGATGTGTTCATGCGCCGGGCACATAGCATGTAATCAGGATAGCCACCGGTGATTAAGGGTAACTGACTGGATTACCAGAGGGGGAAACACACAAGGGAAAACGAAGTTAGGCGGGCCGATGAGATTGAAGAGTTCACAGGTATAACGTGGCAGCAGAAAGCACCAGACCCGGTTGATTGGCGGATCATAGGAGAGGCCTTTGCCTTGCAGTGGCCGTAGTCAGGCTGATGGTGATGATGATAATGACATGCTTAACCTTCCCCTGAGAGGAAAGGCAGCACACAACTTGTAAGGACTAAAGACAACTTACCAGTATAATAATGCACTTTGATTATCTATATACAAAGCTATAACAGTTCTCTTACGGTGCAGGCAATTTCATAGTTAGGTGTAAAATTTTATGGATACCTGACAGTGACTTACAAGTACATGAGCTGTAGGGCTGACTCGCGTTGTAAAGAGAAGAACTTATACAATGCCCAATGAGGAAAAAGCTTCAATCCTAGAATCTGCAATAATTGGAAGTACATGCGGAGGCATCTTTGAAGTCATCAGAACTATAGATAACAGATAAGTTTTGTTAATTGCTCTCGCACTTTAACAATGGATATTACTTGGAGGTTGTGCATGAAAACATAGCGATAGCAGTACTTTCTTGGTTCTATAGTGCATTGAGCTTTGGTAAGTCATGTCGATAGCGTGCAAGGAAAACATATTCGAAAAAATTGGCTCAAGCTGGAAGCTCCGCTTGCCTGCAGAGCCATGTCAGAAGCAACAACGCTGCTGAGCAGACAGTCGCATGAAATTATGTAACAGCCTCCCTGGAAAGCCACTGGTGCTACGTGTGGCAAGGATGTTGCTAAGCGAGCATTCTAGGATCTAGGAACTTTTACAAAGAGGCTGTGTGCGTATGGATGTGCCACTAGCTGCTGTTATTGGAGTGTTGGCGTAACTTTCTACAAGGAAACTTGTAGACAGCACCTAGATAGACAAACGGGAACGTTGGCATTTATTTTCAGGACGTCCGGCTTGTATATATGGCGAGTTTCAATAAGGCATTGTTGAACGTGTACACAGTAGCCTCAAACATCGATGCAACTTTGCGGTTAAACAGCAGACACATTACACAGAAGCAGAGAGCAAAACGTGTGGACATACAACGGCAGCCGCGGACAAGTCGCGATCAGCAACGCCTGCCCGGAAGCGATCCAGCTAGGCGAGCGCGCGCGTGAGCGCTGTAAATGCGTGTTATCGCTCACCTGCCGCTTCACATCGTATTCTTCTTTGCCCATTTCTTTCATCTTGGCAGCCCTCTCCCTCTCAACTTCGACCTCTTTAAGGTAGGCCGCTTTTTCCTTTGTCATTCTGCAACAGTCGGTCAGTACATTTGTAAGAAAAAAAAGAACGACCGGCGTGGGCGATGATCACAAAAGAGTGAAAGCACTTCCGCGTACAATGTACGACACTCCTAGCACTAGCTTTTACAACGGACCATCGCCGTCACGACAAATCCAATATCTCCGGCAAACGTTTTTCCATTTGTTTGTAGCGATACAATCGCTCCCTCTTTCTAGCAGAATAAATTAGGTACAGCTAGTACAGCCATGGTACATCATCGTTACGCACTACATCACACAACCTACCGTTTGACAATCCCCGTCTTAATTTTTAAGTTCCGAATAGCTGCTGCGTCCATGTTTCCGCAACAGTACAGTCACTTGAGAAAAAACAAAGAATGATATATTGCGACAGCAGCGTGTTGTCACAAAGATACGGCTCGCCCCATGCAGACAGCCGATGTTTTTTACATTTGACGTTTATATACCGTCCCTTGACCACCGCCGAAAATTCCCCTGGCGCAGGCATGCCTTGCGCAACTGTAAATGCATTAGGTTTTGTGGCTTTGTTTCTTTACCAGCTGATAGATGCCGCTGCCAACAAAGCAAGCTTTTTATTATCATCATCAATGTAAAACGACGTTGTTTAAGTTTTTAACGCGGCTATAGTGAAATTCTGTGTGAGTATTTTCTCTACAAGTATTTTAAGGTACCTAATAAACTTATTTAAATTAACATGACTTGTCTAAAGGTTCTTATCTTCACCAGTCTAAATGTCGAAAGCCCAAACAAAAACGTGAACAAAACGAAAGTAGATTGTCGGCGCTGCCATCTGGCGTTCAAATAACTTAGTTCAAAGTGGCAGGCTTACGGGACATGCGAGTGGGCTAGAACGTGGCGCACCCTGGGGAACAATGCGAAAACTCGTGTGAATGCGAAAGATGCAACAGGTGTGGGGGTCGAATGCTTTGGAAACCAAGCCGCAGATGCCATAAACAGCGTTGAACACGGAGCTCGGGGTTAGCGGCTGCCCATTGCGGATCGGGTCTGAACGGGACAGCGCCATATTCGCGGTAAGTCGAACGAAACTCCGCGTTTGCACTGTATCGCCATCCTCCGGGAATGTGCTTACGAGCAGTAGAGGACATCCCCCTCGGGCGAGATGCGTGAAATCCACGTCCTCAAGCTTTCCTACGGCCGATTCGTGTTGCATGTCACTCAATGCGGGGCATTGACGCGCCACTTTTGCACTATTCGTGGGTGAAACGCTTCGCGTTTTTCTGTGGGTTGCACCTCTAAGGGTCAACGACAAGAGCACTTCTTTCTTTTTGCGCTTGCCGTGGTGTGGTGGACGCCAAACATAAGCATAAAAGCAGCTCTCGCGAGGGGGCACAGAGGTTTTTGGGTTAGGCGATGGTCGCTCGATAGTCAGCCCGTTTCAATCCGCCGCTCAATGCTTCGCACCTTTGTACGTAGTTCGATGCCACCGCGATCTTTTGCTAGGTTTGCGAACTGGCATTGAACTCGTATTCCAATTTTTGTGGCTGGAAACGTAGACGCGGACCCACCTTGAGTGTAGGGCCCATCAATATCGCGGCGCGCACAGCCACGTCCGGGTTCACTTGTATGCCGCTCACGCAGTGCGCTGCCCGTTTGAAGCGCCATATCAGGCTGGTTATTTTGTCGCTTTTATACGAGTGTGCGTTCCTTTCTTCGTCTTCGACCGGACTGTCGTTCCCGAGTTTAGCCTGTCACGAACAGCGTGATGGGTCAGACGTTGAAACGTAGTGTTTCTCACCAACAACTGGCTGCCACTTCGACTGTGGCTCCTATACACCGATGCCCATGGCTCCCTTTCTATTTCGGTATCATTCCCTGCTCCCGTAACCTTGTGTTCGATGCTGTGTGCGTTTATTTGCATAAGCCGGAGTGCGCAATCGCGCGCGCGCGCGTTGGTTTTTTCTTGCGGTTGTTTCTGCTCGGATGCATATGCACGCGTGTGGTCCTAGCCAAGCAGCGGAACTAAGCAGCTACATTATGCCGTGCTCATCGTATCCCGCGTCGAAAAAGGAGCACTGCATGCCTGCCTCAGCCCCCGGCGACTTGTTTCTGCGCCGACCGTTCGGATTGATATGCGGGTCGATGTCATTGACACACATCTCGTGCCTCGGAACAGTAGCGGTAATCTCTCGCGTTCAGGTTCGAGAACGGCGCGTTCTCACGTGCCCCTTTGAGCGAGTCGTTAGCATTGTTAAGTGCGCTCAGTGTCGGCGAGGTTGGCCGGATGCAAATTGTCCGAGGATCCTTTACCTCCTCCCTTGTAAACACCTGCACGCGGGGAGCCAAGGACATTGGCCGCTGTGGCTGCCGGCGGTTGCTTGCTGCCAGAGGAAAGCAGCCGTGAAGTGTTCAAAATCTCAAAGACGTGACGTGACGGCTGTTGCGGAGTTTCCAGTTTTTTTTGCATGCCGCCGTTTGCGCAGTGTAATGGCTGCAGCCTTGGCTTGTGACCATACTTTCGGCTCATGCAAGCGTTTTGCGTGCGTAGGGATATTCTCGTTTCCTGTGAACGTCGCAGTGTATATACACGCTTTTTTTTTCCTGCCTGCTCGTGTCGTTATTATGCGCGACGTACGCGTGCAACCGGCTGGCGGATCATGTTTTCACGGCGTGCGGGTCGCTGCCTACGTAGTCTGTCGCAGCATTCGCTTTGATGTTTGCTCTTACGTCTATCGCATTACGATACCACTCTGGCGTAACGCTTTGACGATGACTCTTTCATCCCTCTTTACCTTGTATATTTTGCAGTCGTGTGGGAACGTACTTTTGGCCGCGACGGGCTGCATTGTTATCGCTGAAATAACCGGTCGTTTGGCGCCGATACAAATTTGCAGGAGTGAGTCGATACAGCTGGTTGCTTTTGCATCCTTCTCTACAGGTTGCTAAACGCGACCGTCCTTAATTTTGTGTGATTGTAGCAATGTTCGGAGTGCCAACACCGGTAGGCAGTTGTTTCCAGCTTCTGCGATGTTTATAACGAACTCATTCGCCATAGTGCACGTGCGTTGATCCCCCGAAGTCTCATGACGTCAAAGTATGGGCGTTCCCTGGACGGGAAGGACCATAGCATGTGGACGACCCACCGCCTCCACCTTTTGCGCACAGCACTTAGGAAAAGCTAACTTGCACGAACTTCACGATTTAAATCCAGCTAAGCATGGTGGCAACTTATTGCTGCACCGGTAGTCTTGTACAAGTTTCCTGAGCTAGACGCAGTACTCACTCACGAAAAGTTTGATAAAGATAGTAAAGCTATTTGTATCTTTCCCGCTTGCTCTGTCATTTTATTTACGGCGTTATGAGGGCCGTTAGTCGTTTCCTCGGTTGGGGTGTACGAGCTTCCATGGGCTGCCTGCGAAATAATGGTAGCTCTGGTGGGTCAAGACTGACGCAGGATCGTTGTCTAAGTGCCTCGTCACAAGGTTCTTACTCCCTCCCCTGTTTATCAGTGCTGTTACTGCCTCCTTGATGATCGATGATAGCGGCAGCATTAAATGGTGCCGGCAGATAATGCTGCACTCACCGCCTCTTTGCTTCTTTTCATCCTTTTTGTTCGCAGCGGTCGTGAAAGGGACAGTAAAGAAAGATATGAAAGTCTATGTTGATTGCTGAAATAGTGGTTCAGAAACCTCGTAGTGCTACTTTTGTGCCAAGGAAGTGCTTAGTTCGAAATAAAATCACGTTTGAGTGGTCTGCATCGCGATAGCACGGTTCAAATTACCCGCCTCAAGTGGAACTTTTCATGTCACTCTTGCCGTGAACAATGTTGCTCGCCTTTACTGCGTAGCCGCCTACACTAGTAGCAGCAGAACGGAAGTAGCGGGAGCCACAGCAGCAACAACGGCCTTTGAACAATTTCCTGCCATAGCATCCGAGATGACCAACGTGCTTGGTTTAACTGGGCCCGGCTAGATGGCACGACCTGCCCAGTTTAACCAGGCGGAACTTTTAAACCACTCGAGCTACTCCATAATAACGTCCGGGGGTTCTTTCCATGAATGAAAGAGAAACGAACAAGCATAATTTAATTACGTTTCCTAATGTACGAAAGGTTCTTTATTTAGTGGAGCTAATTCGATTACTAGTGATCAATTGTAGGTGGTAAGACTGACGTCAAGGGGATTATTTGCGAATGTCCTACACGTGGCGCATGTGCTTTCGTGCATTCCCAATGATTTATCGGCTAGTAGGGCACTGCTGTTGATAATATTGTCGTTCTAGACGCTGCCATACATTGAGCTTCACTCTGACCTGAATTGTTATTTCACTTTAGTGTCCCTTTAAGTCGTATTAGACAATAGCAGTGCCAACCAAGTCCCCAAATACCGCGTTAGAAAGCATTTGCCGCAGTACTAGCCACACAGCCGTATCATATACCAGCTTTTTCGCAGGGTGGATTTTGAACACACGAAATTTCGCGTCGCTTGCATGGTATGTAAGCGGCGTAGGTCGGCAAATTCTTATGCGTGCATTCACATCACACTCGTTTCTTACTCTCTAGTAGCCGCTATTGATAAAGTGTACTAACATTATTAGGCTCGTTTTATATTATATTATATATAATATATATATTATATTATTATATTATTTTATATATTTATATTGCACAATTATGCTTTCAGCTTCTCCATTGCAACCAGTGAAGCCCTGTTATCTATTGCGGACTAGTGTCTACCTAATCTTACGGTCAATGCGTAAGGACAGCATCATATTTGGACCTCTGTAACGCCGGAGTAATTGACTAATTCATGCGTTGTAAAGCTCCCGAAAGCAAAAAGCTATGAAAACTTCTTTTAGTCGCCTATGGCCTCCTTGACGTGTACATTAATTGAAGTATACGCTGCCAATGTTACATCCTCCATCACGGCATCTAAAAAAAATTTATGTGAACGGTTGGTTTTGTGTCAGGGATTCCTTAAAGCGTGCGAGCTGTACTATCGATCGCGCGTACCACGCCCGCAAGTGACCTGCATGGTTTCGACAATAACTGCACTGAAAATATCCTCCTCCTGACTCTAAAATCTAACACACGCGCACGCGTGTTTATCCAGCCTCATCGAGATGTGTCAAAAAAACGTTTCGTCGTTTTTAACGTGATTACTGTGTAACAGGAGCTACGAAACGAAACACTTGTTACTGGTTTTGCTGGGTAAATTATTGCGTAATTTGAACAATTACGCACAGAGGCTGATAAAGGACTCCCAAGGACGCACTAGTTGAGTATGCACGCGCTCCCAGTCATTTATGCCGAGCAAGTTAGTTTTTTATTCAAGGGGCACGTCGTCGTTTTCGTGTTTCTTGTCCTTTTTTATCTCACCCCCGTCCTACTATACCTCAGCTGCAAACACAATGATTGCGTCGTCACCGTGAAACTAAGTTTTTCTACGCGGGCTTTGTGCATTCTTGGCACGTGCACAAGCGAGTGCCTCACGCCGTAGTTTTTATTTGGCTTCGAAAACTTTCGTTGTGCACCCGGAAGTTCACACGCGTAATGGAGCGTTGTTGTGAAACGTCTGTTTTCTTCCTTTGCTTCAGGAGAGAGGGCGGGGGGGGGGGGGGGGGGAGTGAGACCGCGCCTTTTTTCTCTAAAAGCGCGTCATCACGCATGAACCGTTTCAGTTGAAGAAATTTCGCTCTTAACTACTCGGGTAGTTAAGAGCGAAATATATAACCACCCTTTGTTTCTCTCTGCACGAAAAGGGACAGTGTTGGCGGTGCAGCTATGTAAAGTCTCAGCTTGCAAGTTCTTCAGGTGGTCTACCGCGTTGGTGTAGCCGGTACGGTACTCGGATTCTGACCCCCAAGGTCGTGGGTTCGAACCGGGCGTGGAGGTCGCATTTCGACGGAGGCCGAATGTTCGATTTCGAGGTACGTTAAAGAACACCAGACATTGTTCGACATTTCCGAAGGCCTCCACTACGGCGTCCCCTAATAATCGTGCTAGTGTTTTGGGACTTTCAACCTCAAATAATAATAATAATAATAATAATAATAATAATAATAATAATAATAATAATAATAATAATAATAATAATAATAATAATAATCAAGTTGGCCGCACTGCCGTATCCCTCTCCACTCCCTAACCCCAGCCCATGGAGAAAAAAAAAAAAAAGAAAGGGAGCGTGACGCCACGCAGGCAACCTTTGCAAGCCGTGCCGTTTTCAAGCCAGCATTGTTGGCCCAACAAGTGGCCTTTTGCGCAACGTCACGACAGCAACGAGACTTGCCGATACTTCTAAGTACGGCGTCCGGTAGCTTTTAATCGAAACGCAACTTGCTCGGCGCAGACCAGCTGGGGCTGTGTTCCAATACTCACCGTAGACGGCTAAATAGACAGCTAAATGGACGGCGGCCATCCTAAGTCCTATTCCAATTCTCACGTAGCCGGCAAAATAGACAGCTCCGAGAAGACCGCATCGTAGACAAATACGATTCAGGCTACTTTGCTGTCTAAACAAAATGGCGGCTCTTCGAATCGCTCAGATAGATCGGATATCGCCGGAATGGTCGTCTGCACACAAGCTGGCGCTTTCCCAGACGCTCAATGTGAGTAACGTTTATTTGTTTTTGATTTCAACTCGAAATAAGCCAGAAAATACAACTATTACGTTTGTTTATCTTACCTTTTCCTTCTCGACGTGAGGTGGCGCATTGTCGCGTGAAAGCAGTCTAAATGTGTTCTATTTCTCGGGCAGCATGGGCTCGATGCTGTCTTCTAAGCATTCTTCGTAGACTGTCTACGTGCTGTCTAAGAATTGGAACACAGCCTGGCTCACGCAGGTGGTTCAAAGACGGAACAGCACCGAGAGTACTAAAACCTACCGCACGCTCTGACGTATTGATCACGTGTTGGGCCGACACGGTGGGCTTCACTCGTGTGACGTAATGCTCCATGCTTTCTTTTTCTTCCTTTATGCTCTATAGCCTCTCAGTCGCAGTTGAAGTTGAGGGGGTGGGGGGGTGCAGAAAGTGTCGCCTAGTTATGAGGCTGAAAAATATTTTTACGTTCAGTGATATCGCCTGCTATAACGAATTAGCTCATTGGACGTATCATATTCACTATGACGGCGCCTATCAAAGCGATAAATATTAGGTGTATACAGAATGTGTTCCAGTTCTAACAACATCGTAGACTGCTACGCTGACAGCTTAGATGACAACATCGAGCCTTTGTTTTCCGAGAATAGAACACGTCTGGACGGCTTTTGTACGCGCCGAGACGCCAGTTCGCGTCGAGAAGAGAAAGCTGAGATAAACAAACGCAACTGCTATATTCTTTAGCTTATTTCGTGTTCAAATCTAAGAAAGATTGAACTTCACTGTAGAAGTGTCTGGAGAAGCGTCTGCTCATGTGCAGGCGACCATTTCGGCGAGATCAGAACTGTCCGAGCAAGTCGCTGAGCCGCCATCTTGTTTGTACAGCAAAGTAGCCTGCATCGTTTTTGCTGACGATGCCGTCGTCTCGAAGCTGTCTATTTTGTCGGCTACGTGAGAACTTGGAGTGGGTCTTAAGGTGGCCGCCGTCCACTTAGCTGACCATTTAGTCGTCTACGGTCAGTATTGGAACACACTTTTACGACCGGCCCTGGGGAGCCAAGCAGGAAGAGTTTGGGGGAGAACCGGTTCTTGACCGACGGTGTCGTCCACCCCCACCTCCCCATTCGGGTTCCTCTTCTCGCCGGGAGAGCTCCGGGGTCTGCTGTGCGTTCGTGACCATATTTGGTAACATTTTGGGGCGCCGTGACCATATATGGACCTCGTGTTAGGTTGTGCCACTCCATGTGTTGTGAGGTGTGTTTCCCCCTCTCTCGTGGCCGAGCTGCCGGAGACACCGTATTGGCTGACGATGCGGACGGGGCGCCCAGTGTCAACGGCGCGGCGCTATAAAATGCCGAAGACGTTTTGTATCACACGCACTCTTCTCTCTTTGGGTCAGTTGACCACTTTTCCACATGTAAATAAATCTCTGTTGTTCGTTCGGGCGCTTCTTCTCGCTGATTTGTTAGACGATGGATCCTGCGACGGGGCCAGCTACCGAAAACGAGACCGGCAGGACCCGGAGTCCCAACAACACCCACAGTCGGCGCTGCAGGATATATGCGTGAGGACAGAGTATATACTCTGGGTATGCATCTGCAGCTTGCCGTAGTGGAGTCTTCTGGTTAGAACGCAAATCTTGAAACTTGCTAAATCTCGTTTCATGCTCGAGAAATTGCGCTAACTGCGCTCTACATCAGAGGAGGGGTGGTCGTCTAGTGCAACGATTTCCGTAGAGCCCAGCGTAGACGAGCTATAGTGCGGTGAAAACTGCGGCCGCGTAGCGCCACCTCGTGGTTTCCGCAATTCACTGGCCCAAAAGGCGTTGTTCGGATTCGTTCGTGCGCGGTAGAATACATCGTGACGACGAAGCACCGAAGAACATTCGAAAGAAGTGTCATTACAGATCAAAGAACAATGTCATGCAAGTGCGCCGCCTCGCTTATCTGCGAAAACACGTATACGCTTTAATTCTTCATAAAAGGTGTGATGCGTGCGAATACGGACACGGGAGACCAAGACACAAGCGTGGTCGTTGAAGAGAACAATTGCGACAGTGCTTGCTTTGTCACCCAAGTGATCAGTCCTTAGTTGCGCTGGTGCTTTATCGTGTCGCGTCATTCTGCTCGTTGTTTTTTCACGCGTTCTATTTTCGCTGCTTTGTCTAGTGTGCTTCTGCGGCTTATGTTGAAGTACATTATTGTGTACCTTTGCGCGTTCTTTACGCCATCCATAGTCATGGTTGCACAATAACGCTGCTTAACTTCATTAAAGTGGCCCTAAACGAGTTCCGATAATACCGATAATCGTTCGGCTTTTAAGTACCAAATCCACGATATAAGAATACTGTTTGGGGTTTAACGCCCCAAAACCACTATATCATGAGAAATGCTGTAGAGAAGTGCTCCTGAAATTTCGACCGCGTGGGGATATTTAACTTGCACCTAAATCTAGGTACACGGGCCTCAAAGCATTTTGGCCTCCATCAAAGATGCAGCCGCCGCAACTGGGATTTGATCCCGCGATCCTTAGGCTAGCTGTCGATTGCCGTAATATAACCACTAGACCGTCGCGGCGGGGCAAATTATCGATGTAGGAGACGCCGGAAATTCGGAGAATCTGGTAACGTGCACCTAAATCGGAGTGCACGGATCTCGAACATTTCAGTTAAACTGTGCCTGGGACGGAGCATCAGAGTTCCAGGTTCAGCTTAAGTTAGTTTAATTGAAAGGTCTTGCCAGCTATAGCCCCCAACACACGCCCTGTAGCATTTCACCTCCGGACCCGCCCGCCATTTGGTCCCATGCACCACCTTTTTCGGGTCAGCTCTGGGACCACCGTGGCGGGCTGAACAAGTCTTGGGACTGTCTTCGTTAAATGAGTTTACGACAGCATCATGTCGAGTTGGTTTGATTTCTTGTTACTTTCTTTTAGTGTGTCTTTGTATGATTGGGTCAAATATATTTAATTAGACCCTGGTTGTGCATTGTGCAATAAGTTGCGGAAAACAATGTAGAAGGCGGCACATTGCGGCTGCGCTCACAGAGTCCACGGTTTATGTGGCGGGAAAGTATCTCCGAGCTCGTAGCCCGTGCTGGCCCTGAGAAGTGTCCGTCTCTCTTCTTTGAGCAAGCCTGAATATACGCCCTATATAGTATCCGCCGGAATAATCGACTGTTTTGCAATGAAACGTTCGCGGTTCACTGCCTTCTGCTTAGGTGGCTCGGGTTCCGCCGGAAAAGAGAAAGCGCGCGCGCGTTGCTCACGCAATGAAAAAAAAAAAAACTGTGCCACCGGCCGTCCTTGTCGCTTTTGTCTCTTGTCTTTCATTGTGCGTGTCCCAGATGGCGACAGCGGGGCAGCCTCAGCTCGCTGAGAACCACTTGACCCGCAGACTCCGTATATACTTCGTAGGGTCTTCAAAGGCTTAACCAAGGATCTCAAACTTACCCCAGCTAGCGAGCCACACTCGCGAAATTTAGTACGTTAAGGGCATGTAAAGTGACGAACGAACGTAGGAGGGGGGAAAGGACCTACAAAATATCAGCTGACGTTGCCACTAGCGATACCTTTGCCATGATGAAACTTGTAGCGAAAAAAAAATCATAGCTTATCCACACAGTGAATGATAACGAGTGGAGCGAAGCGTCCGTCCGTGCGTTCGTCCGTGCGTCTGTCTGGCGACGAGCACGAGCCGACGCAGCCCTCCGTGCTTCGCCCATGCCTCAACAACGATCCGACACGTATACGGCCACGATCCAGGAGACTTGTGAGAGGCACTCATTCCCCGTGCACCCATGCTCAGCCCGCGCAGCAGCCAATCGGAGAGTTGCGGTACTGCTCCATCTAGAATATCTTCGCTCAACTGCAGTTTGTATGTACTTCTATGAGACAGCGCCATCTATTATACCGTTCGGGAGACACGACCAGTTACGCCTGACGCGGGACAAGATTAGACCAAGAGGAGCTTCACTCCTAAAAAAAAAAAAAGAAGACAGAGAAAGTAGTGACGGGGTGAGGCGCTTACTTACAACAGACATCTTTTATTGAACAGAAGTGTGGAGCATATACGTTCACCAGTGCGCGCACGTGCTAAGAGACCTGGCTGGGCTGACGTAACGAATCAAATGAAACGATAACTCTAGGGAGCGGGAGCGCTCGGCGTAATCAATGTGCCCCCGACCCCTGGTTGTCGTTTCATTTGATTTGCTTTGTCAGCCAATAAACGTTCTTTTGAAAGTAGGCGCATCGCACCGTAGCCACTTGCTGAGGTCAGTGTAATTTTTTTTGACGCTATAAGTTTCACCGCGTGTCACCGCTAACATGCCCACTCTTACATAGTTTCATCTTAACCATATCTCGTATATGGGCCATTTCTGAAGGAATTTTGGTGCCAGCAGCATATGGATACCGATCTCCAAAATGTCTAAACTCGAGACGCCGATTCTGGAATACGGCTGTTTTACGGTTATGTATCAACACGTAGTGGCCGCATGGGATGTCCCAGAAAAAAAAAAAAAAAAAAAAAAAAAACCTTAGACGAGTCATGCCCCTGTATAGCTCATGAACATAAGAAAATAAAAAAAAGGGAAACGAGGACAGTTATGTACGGGCCTGGCCGCTATCGGAAGGTCTGCGGGCCGCGTATTTGAAAATTTGGACTATCCGCAATTTGGATATATGGGCTGTTTGTTGGAGGGCTCATTAAAATGCATGTCTATGCGTATGCAAGCAACAGTCATGACTAAAACTATTACGCATGAAATATTGGTTTCAAATGAAATAGTCGCAATAATTCGTTACTAACGGTAAGATGCGCTAACTGCAATGTTTTGGATCTGAAGATGATGCAAATTTGCGATCAACATTTCAGGGAAAGATAGCTAAAGAAGCGGATTAGATAAATAGAAATATAGATAAATGAGATGCGCGAGGTAAGAGGAAACGTGTTGACGTGATCCTCGCGGATCTTCGTATTATCTGAAAAATCGTATCGCCCGGGGGCTTTCCGCAGAAAATTCTAGAAATTCTTCGTGACGTAACCAATATAAATTTGAAGAAATAAAAATTAAAAAATAAGTGCTACGGTTTTATACGTGTCATCATCTGATCATATAAGGCACGCCGAAGGGAGCCTATCCCTATTAATTTTTGTCGACTAAATTTGTAACTTCACTGTAAACAGAAATAAGCCGAGATGGGAGTAAATGACCTTGTCCTCTAGTGCACGCCCCGATGGGAGTTTTATAAACCCCTCCGTTGGGAGTAAAAAATTTACTCCCCATCCGTAGGGGGTTTTTGCATGGTGCCAGGGGGGTTTTTATTTACATCCATTGGGGAACTTTTTCAGGTCAGTATGGGAGTAAATTTTTTGCATCGACAAAGAAAAAAATTACGTCAGCAGCCGTACCATGCGCTAGCGTAACTTTAATTACATAACATTTAATGCGCACAACAATGAATACAGTACACAAACATTATCACAATGTTCACGTTATACCACAACACTCGCACTCACCACAGCTTGCCACACGCAGTACACACCTACCACGTAGTCACCGGGTATATATATGCACCACATTTTTACCTCCCATGTCGCCCTGGTGAAAGCCTTTTTTTGCTGTTAATTAGGCAATAAATACGCACGGCGTAAGTATGAACTTGCGGTGGTCTGATGCAAGCACTTCAACACACATGCCTTTTATCCTAAGCCTGCCTAATATTTATTATTTTTTTTACTATAGCGAAAAAGTTTCATCAGTTGACGCTCTGTCGTACGGGCTGAATTTGCATTAGCACTACTGTTTGTGGACCCGTAAAATGCACGGAATCATACACAAAGTGCGCGCGGCCTTGAATGAACACATTAACGAGGCACATTTAGCAGCTCCAGCGATGAACCGAGGTAGACCGCCGCTACCGCGTTCGACGACTAGGCCTCACTCCCGAGTACGGCACGGTGATTCGATGAATGACAGCTGGCGATCACAAAATGCTTGCTGATGTGCAGTTTACGTCTCATTTTTCCCATGCACAGAAATAGGTGTCCGCTATTCACGCAGTTTAAGCTACAGAGCGATAGACTTAAACGAATGAGACGGTTCGCAGCCGCTGTTCTCATTGCTCGCATGCATTGCATGTATAGCTCGCAGAGCTCGCCACGGCGGCCGGTGCGCAGTGCGAGCTCGATACGATGCCGGCTTGATACCGACGCCATAGCGAGGCCTTCCTACCGCTTAGATGTTGCAGCCGGTGAAATACCGGTGACACTCCGAGAAGCCACTATCGGCGGAGACGGGGCGACCGCGTCGCCGGCGCAACTCTGAGACTGGTTGCCGGCCAGCCTGCCGTAGTCGAGCGAAGCCTACTTCAGACCACTTCGAAGTTTCTGATGGTGAAACTCCAGGAGCAGCCGCTGACGATCGTAACAGCTTACTTTTGCTACCATTAATTTATTCTTCGAAGTGTTTTGTTACTCGGCCCTTTGAAGCGCGGCATTCACGACGTTTCGTTGAAGAATTGGACCGATGTGCAGCGTGGTTTACGGTGCGAAATATATTGAAATGTTCCCAGTAAATACCAACCGGTCGTTGCTATTCTTCGCTGCACTTATAATTTCGTTGCCTGTTGACAGATGCTTACACCGTTAGCCATACAAAGCACATGTGTTTCGCACCGACGTGCAAACATATGCCCGTACACACACACACACACACACACACACACACACACACACACACACACACACACACACACACACACACACACACACACACACACACACACACACACACACACACACACACACACACACACACACACACACACACACACACACACACACACACACACACACACACACACACACACACACACACACACACACACACACACACACACACACACACACACACACACACACACACACACACACACACACACACACACACACACACGCACACACACGCCCAAAGAGGGCTTTTAAAGCTCCTATAGGGAGTTTGTAACCACGTGACCTGAAACTCCCTGGGGAGTTTAACAAGTTCATGTCGTTCATAAACTCTGTAGGGGGCGTTTTACGATGACATGTGCCGAGTTCACTCTCTACCAGGGAGTAAATAATTGGGGCAGGAGAGTTTTGTGGGCTCATGTGCTGGAGAAACTCCCATCTCGGCTAACTTTTGCTTACAGTGTTTGCACCTGGTGTACTCGTAGCTCCTGATTAAGTCTCGTACACTGTCCTGCAGCCTTTGTTTGACAAAGCAGTGAAGTCTCGAAGTGAACGGCAGGTATTCCGACGCTAGAGGATTCACATTATTTCAGCATCATCTCTTGTGAATGCATGTCTTTTTTTTTAAACCATGGTCAGACACATCTTGGGCTTTCCCACCGATCATATCGGTCTTTCGCACATCGCGACGTCAGAATAAGGAGATCACGAAACGCCGAATGCATTCGCACAGCAGTTCTCCTGCATGCGCACGAGTCTTCACTCTTTAGTGCCGTTCAAATTTAGTCGTTACGTATGCTAAACTATAACTTTAGCAGCTTATAAGATGGCGGCACGAGTCGTACCACTATAGGGCTAGGAGGTATCCTTTCGGCTATATAAATATGTAACCGCACCTACAAAGGTACCTTCCGTTGTATAGCGCTGCTCCTCTCGCGACTAAAGTTTCTTTTGCGGAATACAAGCAACAGGGCACATGTGTATACATGTGACGCCCAACGAATGCCTTCGGACGACACTCGCAGTTCTCGGACGGGTATACCTCCTTTTCCAGCGTTTCTGGATTTGCATTCGAATGCACCCTGTGTATACACACACGCAACACAGACTCCAGAATGAGTTCCGGCTGGAGACGAAGACCGGCGGCGCACGTTTGTATACGCATGACGCCACCATGCCCATATGTACATCCGAACGGCGGCGGCCGCTGGCATGTCTGAAGTCCGTGACGGGTGAAATTCTCGCAGCTGCTATGGCATATAGCCACATACACACGCTTGCACCGATGAGTCTCCGCGGGTTAAATTTAAACGCGTCGCGACGCGGTCGCCAGAAACGTGGCGCGAGTTTTAGTGACAGCTCAATTAAGTGCAAGCATTCGGTGCAGCTAGCTACGTGAGGCCCTCCGGTATAAGGCCCAGTCTGTGGATCCCTCGGAAGTGCGAGCTGTGGCGCGAGAAGTGCTGTCATTTTTCGGATGAGCGCGCCGTGGTTGCGAAAGTGTCAGTGCGCGTGTTCGGTTTCGGCATGTATACGTTGCGTCCAGAGAAGCAGGAGGATTAACCAGAATCGAGGAACCAGATCATTTTTTCCCTTTTTTGTTTGAAAACTATAAACAACAAAAAATTAACTTTGATATCATGCACTCTAATACGTTCTCTGCGTTGAAAAGGAGGAATGGTGGATAAAACGAGCATCGAGCATAACGCTGTCAAGTGTGCGATGACCGGCGATGTCAACACGTATAAGCGCGCTTGAATCGCAGTTTTGAGTGTAGTCCTGTCTTGTGACCCGTGTGGTATAGAGCATTGGACGCGCGATTCGAAAGGTGCGGGTGTCGCATCCCATCGACGAAAAAGTGATTTTTTTTTGTTCGCGTTTATTCTGTTCAATTCACGTTACAGTTAGTGCACTACAGTTACGCATACTTTAGTATCGCTTATAGGCTTTCACCGGCGTCATTGCCTGTTCTGTCCATTTGTCTGTGTTTCCCTTCTTTAGTTGATTCGAATATGCGTGGCACGCGAATCTCGTTTCGGTGTCGCACTCCATGTATGCACGTGAATATATATATGGACGCCGAACCGGAATCGGTATTTCGCTATGATGTAAGTTCATAAAAGGCGTAGCAGTTATACAATTCAGCAAACGAGCCACCCATAAAAAAAAAAACGCGGGAATGATATGTAAAGAGAAGTGCGAGCCGCGGGTCTGTCAACGTTCAGTTCGCCGTGCTTTGTTTTACAATGATGTTTTCAAGAAAAGAGCAGTAGTGTTTTTTTCCGGCTGGCGGTAATGGTTAGCAGCTGGCACGCAGGCGGATTTTGTTACGAGTATACAGCTTTCAAGTAGGCAGAACACACACACACACACACACACACACACACACACACACACACACACACACACACACACACACACACACACACACACACACACACACACACACACACACACACACACACACACACACACACACACACACACACACACACACACACACACACACACACACACACACACACACACACACACACACACACACACACACACACACACACACACACACACACACACACACACACACACACACACACACACACACACACACACACACACACACACACACACACACACACACACACACACACACACACACACACACACACACACACACACACACACACACACACACATATATATATATATATATATATATATATATATATATATATGTGTATATATATGTATATATATATATATGTGTATATATATGTGTATATATATGTATATATATATATATATATATATATATATATATATATATATATATATATATATATATATATATATATATATATATAAGCGCGAAACGTTATTGAGTCAGTTGCGCTAGAACGGACGACATTGAAGGGTGATTCTAAAAGATGCATACTTCTTTGCGACGGCGTGATGGTGGTGTTTTTATCCCGGAATGCGCGTGTGTCATTCGCTTCCGGAGCGGATTTGGCAGCTGGATCTTTTGTGAGTTTTCATTTTCAGTTCGGTATAACTATGGTCTACATGGTTGTCTCTCCCTTTAAGCGAACTTCTATAGACGTGGCGCATCCGTTTCGGTAATGTACAACTACTACACGCACGAGTCATTAGTAGAGCGTATACTGTGGCGTATGCGGAATGAATGTGCAATGCAGGAAAATTCGTCGCCACGCGCGTTAGCTGTTCACTGAATGAAAGAGGGAATGAGGAACATGTATATATCTGTGAATGTTTTTTTTTCACGTTTCGATTGCTGACGGCTCGTTCGAGGGCGTTCGTTTCCTTAATTGTGAGTATAGGTTGATTACTCTCTACGGCGATAAGTGTTTGAGCGATCCTTCATTACAGCGACCACTTTAGTACGAATTGCAGTGTGCGTGTCAATGTGTTTACGTAGTTTGTGCCTTCCCTCGAAACATCTCAATTAAATCGCACTGGAGCACCGACAACAGTTGTTTATTCGAAGGTCGCTGGTTCGGTCCTTGACACGCACGCACGCACGCACGCACGCACGCACGCACGCACGCACTAGACGCGAACACGACGACAAGGGCGGCACTTCCAACTGATTCATTTCAAGCATGAACCAGAGCGGTACTTGAAAAGTAACCCACGCGTGCGCAGAATAGCCCGCACTGTCTAACCTACCCACATCTCAAACAATCTAATCTCGGAAGACCGCAGCTGTATTGCAGTTTCACTAATACATTCATCACCCAACTTGGTGATACAAGAGGCCTCTATAGTAGACACGTGTTCTTCTCCCCCCCCTCTCTCTCTTTTGTGTGTGTTTTTAAAGGCGGCAGAATGTAATTCAGCAAGCAATGCCAACAGCGCTCTGTCTCTACTGTCCTTTTTTTTTCCGAGTTTCTGTGCTGCCCTTTCTATGGGAGCACTATGAACCAACTAACCCAAGCCAAGGTACTTCTCAAGTACTTCTCTTAGGCCAAGAAGAAATTTTTCTCAAGTGGCTTGTTGCTTGCAGGGTGCCATGTGATCAGGGCTGCCGCAGCAGCCATGGGCCGGAGGCTGAACCTGTCGCACCTGAGCCAGGAGGAGTGCGAGCGCATTCTGGCCGTCATCCAGCGCGACCTCGAGCTGCGAGCACGAGAGAAAGAGCGCCTCGGGTATGTCAGATCACGTGTCTTTTCGTGTCGACTTTCCACGGTTCATCTCGTCGCACCCGCCACGGTCTAGTCAAGGCCGTAGCCAGAATATTTTTTTCTCGGGGGAGGGCCACCAGATGCAGGCCTTAAAAAAACTCGTTTTTTTTCGTTTTCATTATTCCCCCGCATCAATTCAAATGGGGCGGGGGGGGGGGGGGTCTTCACTCTCCCTGCTGGCTACAGGCCTGGGTCCAGTGTCTATGGTGCTCGTCTGCTGACCCGAAGGTCCCAAGATCGAATCCTGGCCTCAGCATCGGCATTCCCGTGGGGGAGAAATGCTGGACGCCCTTGTGATTACATCAGGGCGCACATTAAACATGCCCCCGGTGGTCGACAATTATCAGAGCCCCTCTCAACGGTGCCTCTCATAATCATATTGCGGTGGTAAGACGTAAAACCCCAACTATTATTAGTATCCATTCTACACAGACAAAAATTTGTCTTAATCATTTTCTTTCAAATCTTTCGATGATGGTATATCTCCCCCCCCCTTTTTTTTCTTTACTGTTTATCGACTCGTTATCCCCGCCGCCCGTCATCAATGTATCAAATAAGATATTTTTATCTGCTTAACTTCCTTACAGTTGCTTCAATTCGCATCTCTATATTATATTTGGGGTACTGCAAGGACGGGAAGTGCAGAACGCATATACAATGTAGGTGTTTGGGTAAATTGTACACTCTGCGTAAAATGCCCGTTTAGTATTGTTTTTTTTCGCCTTTTATTCCCACTTAAACAGAAAAAAATTAAAAAGTCACAGCGTATTCGTGAAGTGAATGATGATGAGTGGGGCGAAGCGTCCGTCCGTCTATCCGTCCGTCCGTCCGTGATGCGTCCGATCGCGTTCGACAGTGCAGACGGCGCACGGGTAACACCGACGCGACGCGAGCCAAAGGAGCCGAGCGCAAGAATCTTCAACGCGCCCGCCGCGCTGCTTCGTCCACGCCCCACCAACGATCCAGCACATACGGTGACTATCCAGTAGACTGAGAGGCACTCGTTCTCTGCGCACTCAGGCAATGCGTGCTCAGCAGCCAATCGGAGAGTTGCGGCAGAGTAACGCCATCTAGAAAGTGAGACGAGAAATGGTCATTCAATTCTTTAGCCTTCTTTCCCGTCTCTTCTTCTCTCGGTTACACGTGGCCAGTGACAAGGTTAGACTATATTTGAGGAGCTTCGCCCTTAAAAAGCACTGAACGCGACTGTTTCACTTGTTCGAATGGTTCTGCTAAAAGTCGTTTCAGCATATGTTTCTGATACCGGGGAAGACTCGCCCGCCGCCCTCTGCCACTGGAAAGAATAGAATTTGGTGCGATCATCGAGGTATACGCGTCGCACAACGTCCTTGGTCGGTGTGATTGAACTGCAGTAATACAAACGTACGACAATTGCCGTTTTATGCAGTTCAAGGTTGCTACCTTCACAGGAACACGGGTGCACGTATACTCTCGGAGGCGCAGATAAATCGGATTACCCGTAATATTTCTGTTTCCCCCTATACTTGCCCCGAATATTTTACCGCAGCGCCGTTATGTCTGTGTAGGTATATATGGCGCTCTCTCCGCGACCCGTTTCGGAGTCTGCGACCCGAAGTCGTTCGCGTGGCGCCCTCTGGTTCCACGAGTCGCCTTGTGCGTGAGCGCTCGCGGCAATGCCCGCACAAAACGGTCGGTGCCCAGTCGAGATAGAACGCTGATCTGGGCTAAGGTTGTCGAAGGTCGCCTTGCCTCCCTATACATCTGTCTACTGGCGCGCGCGTGTGTCTATGCCTTTTGCTCGCCGTTTCGAACGTGCGATTGCCTGCGCTTTCTTCTCAATTCAATCGCGAGCGACTGCGTGTCTCTTTTTTTTTTCTTCCTTCTTGTCGTTGACTGTATACGCTCGTGTCACCTTCGGCTCACCGAGGTCGTCGTGCTGCTCGATCAGGTTTTGTTTGCGGCTGTAGCCGCGTGTGTTTACAAAGCGCGTTTGCCCGTTTTATAGACTGTCTATCTCAGTCGACCCTTATTCTTCCTCACTCGTTTTTCCCCGCTGTGTGCGCGCGTGTGTGGGTGGGTTCCCTCTGTGCGAACTTCGATTTCGATATAGAAACGTGGCTGCGGTTTCTCTTCTTTTGCCACGCGGTGAGGCCTCCCGTACAGGGGGTCATCGCATATACCGCGCACTACGTGGGTACTATATTACATACACACGTCAGGAGGACAGAGGGCGCGCGCGCGGCTTTGGATGTGCCGAAAGGCCGGCCCGGCCCGGCCGTCCACGGGCTGCTGTATTTTCCTCTAACGCGAGGAGTCTCGCTTCGGTTGCTAGCTGGAAAGAGCAGTTGGGTCTTTCCCTCCACGCCTTCTTTTTCATTTCTTTCCCCCTCATGTAATCGCCGAGCGCCAGCAGCCGGCTTTTGACTGGTTCTCTCTTCACCCTCTTGGTAGCTCGTGCCGTTCGAATGGCCGTCTGTGTGTATACGACTGTGTACGTGTCGTTCACCGGCGTTTTCACGTCCCGGCGGCTATGGAGAAGACTGAATTTCCTCGTGGCCTGCACGACGCTCGTGTACAGAAACTGAGGATGCACTTTTTGATGCTTGCACATCGCCTCCATACAGGTTGCAGACTGTAACATGCGTTTTTGATGGTCTCCATGTAGTGTCCGCACTGCACCTCCCACGCTCGCCTTAACCCCCCCCCCCCCCCCTTTATGCCCGTCAGCTCATCGTAAAGCATCGCATACCGTCGAAAATGAGGAAGCATGAAAGTCGGTAGTACAAATCTTTTGTTATTCGTCAAGGCCGTATTTCCCGCGAAAAAGCGGTAGTTACCGAACTGGAACGGCTCTCGAATGCACGTCGCATAGCCAGCGACTTTTTTTTTTTTGTTACCCTGCTTTCGTTCAATTACTCTTTCTTAATAAGTTTGCCCTTCGGCGGAGCGCGCACATGGTAGCGCTCGCTCGAAGCAGCGTGCGCGCCGATGGCGTGTTTTGTGGCACACTTTTGTTTCGGCGGCGGCCGGCTGTCTGGCAGGTTCGCCAGCTGACCGTGTTGCTTGGTCTCGCCCCGAAACAGTCGGTGTTCGTATACTACAGCGCTGGCATGCAGTAGTGCCGCGGGTGGTTCCCGCCGATGGTATCTGCGACGCGGTCCACCCGTGCTACAGATCCAGTTAAAAAGTCTAACGGTCATCTCGTGAGGCGGTAACGGTTTGCTTTGCGAGTTGTATGGATCGGCGCCGCGCAGAGCACCGCAGTGCGATAAGCCGACGCGCGCCTCTGCAGCGCGGGCCGTTTCGCTAGGATAAACGAGCCGCTTTCATTCGCCCTTGATTGCCAAACACGGGCGGTCCTTGGCCTTTGGGGCCGTGTCGGAGGCCTTCGCTTTCGTTTCGTGCGCTTCTCTGATTGAACTGCGGTGCGGTGGCGTAAATCATGTCTCACTCCCGTATTCACAAGCGCTCCTCGACTCGACTTTCACCCTTCACTTGACAGACTTGAGCACTGCGCCGCTGCTCGGCTGAAAATGACGCTGCGCTACTCAAGAACAGCAGCAAATTATCACTTATATGCAGTGACTTGCCCTGCATAGAGATGGCGCTCCCATCGGCTATCTCAAGTGAAGGTGGAGCGTTGAGTGAAGGGGCGTTCTAGAATACGGGGGTTAATCCCTCTGCTTCTTCTTAGGGGTGCCGTTTTGCCTTGAACTTATCTCCTTGGTTCTATCGTTACTTTGCTACGTATGGAGCTCGACTATCGCCTTGATGTTATACACAGTAGAGGACTTCGTCTTCTCCGTTATCTGACGACGATGATACGGAAATGATGTCGCTGCAGGTTCGCTTGCTGTTGTACCAGCGCTGTTTTAATGAAATAGCATTCTCACTTGGAAACCAATCGCCAGTACTTGTTGTGCTTGAGTATATGTGGCGTGGCACCAAGCCCAAATGCCCGAGTACCGTCAGAAAAGTCGCTTTATATGTGCCACTGACGGTATATGTACTCCTGCTGTGGCCTAATAATTATGGGTGGCCCTGCCGCGGTGGTCTAGTGGCTAAGGTACCGTCGGCTGCTGACCCGCAGGTCGCGGGATCGAATCCCGGCTGCGGCGGCTGCATTTCCGATGGAGGCGGAAATGCTGTAGGCCCGTGTGCTCAGAGATTTGGGTGCACGTTAAAGAACCCCAGGTGGTCAAAATTTCCGGAGTCCTCTACTACGGCGTCTCTCATAATCATATGGTGGTTTTGGGACGTTAAACCCCACAAATCCATCGATCATTAGGGGTGTTACAATGGCCAAAAGCTCGGCGAATATAATTTGTGGCTGCTTTCAGCTGCAGTGGCGATAGCTACCAAGCACCGTGCGGACAGCAGCAGTATCACAACATGACACTGTGATATTGGAATCCATACAGATATCGACAAATAGTGGCAGATTAATACGTAATGTTGTCGCATTCGTCAATGGAGAGAAGCTCAAGGATCAACTCGGGTCATTTTTTTTTTTACAATGAACCTGAATATGGCTAACGTCCGGGGTTTCGTGGCGTCGACCGTGTGCAAAAAGTCCAATGTCCAACAAATGGCTAGTTTCCCCAGGCTCCCCGAGTTATTTAGTCGTCCACTTTGGAGCACGATGAAATGAAAACAGCATGCTGCCGCGTCCGCGCTCTACCAGGACACACACGTGACTCGGGGCAACGGAAGCCATTTAACAAAAATAGTTATAAAAAGAGTCTGAGGACCTTCATGTTCAAGTTTGACGCAGCTTGTGTCGCGTCTGGAAGCTATGTCGCCCCTGAAGCCTACTAATCAAGAAAAGAAGTACATGCCAGAGCCAAATGAAACAGATAAAGCTATATAGCAGCTGTTGTTTGCACATTGTATTTATGTTCTGCATTAACCGGGGCACGGCCGCACATAACAAGGACTCCCGGCGAGCAAGTTTCATACGGGGGAAGATAGTGGCAACGCCGCCGGTCGGCATGACGCCTGTGAAGATTCTGCACGTTGTGCGCACGCGTCGAGAGCATGCGGCTTGTCAGGCGAGACGACGCACGCCGCGAAGTGTCCTCTTGTAAGTGGGTTTGACGCCTGTGTGATACGCGGCGGACTGTGTGCAGTGGCGTTAACTTTGACGGGCACGTTCGCATCCCAGCTGGCCTACCAAACCGCCACGTAACGTCTGCGTCGTGTGCTCGACAACTTCACTGGTGGGTCCACCTTCGCAGAGTAGAATGGCTCGCAAAGTTTTACTTCTTTTCTGCAAGTTGCTCGATACGAGACGTTTTGTTCGCACCCTACGTGGACCTCTTATGCCCTGGAAACACAACGTAGTTCGAAGTGTTTCTTTTTTTTTTTCTCTGCCTCCCTCTTGGTTCTCGTGACACAAAGCTCTTACGCGGAGCTCTTACTCGAGAGATTGCGTAGTGCGGCCTTCACCTCGTCCCGCCTTTGTCAGGCGGCGTCCGACTTTTAGATGGTCGTGTGGCTTTGGTTGCTTATTGGTGTGACTTCCTACAAAAACAGCGGTCTGGAACAAAAAAAAAAAAAAACACCGCGACGAGAAGCGCTTCGTTGTTGCGTCTCTTTCATTTTCCTCTTCCCTGTCCATTGTCGGCTTGTACGAGAAGCTAATTCTAAAGCGTTTCGTTTCCGTAACGTAGTAACGGGTTTGCTTCATTTGACATGGAGGAAGGGGGGGTTGCCGGTGTGTGCGAATGTGTGTGTGTGTGTTTTGATATAATTTTACCACGCATTCGTCATTTTTAAAGGAACAATAAAGAGCAAACCTGTTTTTTGCGTCTTAGTAAAGTACTATTTCACAATAGCGAAAACTCCACTCTTTACCGCGACACTGTGCTTGGTAAGCGAGAAAACGCAAAAAAAAAAAGAGCGGGAAGAGACGCCACCCCGCACCAAACACCGTGACGTCGCAGATTTTGAAAGCGTCTGCTGTGTCCTGCGTAGCTTCTAATCGGTAAAAATGAAGTACATTGCTCTCTGAACGTGACATAAACCTAGGTTACGAATTTTCAGAAAATTTCATCGAACCAGCTTTGGGAAATTACGAATACATTTTGAAAATTTTGACGTCACGCGCGAATATTTCGGCGCAAAATCGAAAAACGAAAACCTTGATTTTTCTCCGCCGATAGTCGACTCGTGATAGGGAAACATATGACATTAAAGTTCTCAGGGTGCAGTTTGTCAATCTATGCCGAGTCATTGTTTCTCCTTAGTGCCCCGTTATATCTTAGTTTCTAACTCGGTAAACCAACTGCGGCATTTCCCCCGGCGTCTGTGACCTGTATATACTGTTTGTGCAAATATCGTTATTTCGTGCCTTCGTTAGCGTTGTATTAAAGTCGGGTCGCTGAAATTCTCGATCCTCTACGTTTCGATTGAAGAAATTGCGTGAAAAGCGCGTTGCCAACTTCTTTCAATCTGTCCTTCGGGAGCAAATAATTGTTCTTTGCTCACCGTACTTGGACTCCTTACCGGTAGTATTTTATTAGTGAACGCGTAATCTGAATATATACACAAAAATAATCAAATACATTTTTTTCGAGATGGCTCTGTATAGTCGAATCCTCCGCTCTTTGTCTCTGACGCGCTCGTATTTTGCCATTGTGCAGGCAGTCCGTGCATTGGCGCGTGGGCCGTTGTATTCAGTAACTGATATGCTAAATTCATGCAATTTAGAATCACTGGAAATTCGAAGACGGAAACAAAAACTTAAAACATTATTTCGTATAATCCAAGGGATATTCAAAATACCCAAAGACGAGTACATACGCCTTCCCGGAAAACGTAGCACTAGATTGAATCATGATGCCACCATTGAACCTTTTAGCACTCGCACTGACATCTTTCGGTGGTCATTTTTCCCGGATGCTATAGAACAATGGAATTTTTTACCCCAACATGTTATTAATAGTACCGATGTGCAAACTTTTGATAGAGAAACTGATGCTTATTTTGGTAATGGTTTAAGTACTGCCCATTCTGTTTTCCTGTGTTTATTATTGCTTAGTGGTTTTTTTGGGTGTTCTGTTTGTACTCATATTTTACTCCTTCCCTGTTCTGTCCCTCAAGCGAGGGTTGACAGTATTATTAAAAAAATTGCCCGCAGCTTCCCTCGGGGGAACACTGAGGAGGATGCGGACCATATAATTGGTTAACGGGGTGTTAAAGTGCGACTTACTTGGGTCGATGGCTAAATTGGTTAACGTGGTTGTGAAATGGGGTGTTAAATTGCGACTTACTTGGGTCGATGGCTAAATTGGTTAACGTGGTTGTAGGAGGGGGTGTTAAATGAGTGAACACGTACACACGTATGCGAAAGGGCGGCGCTGGTCGAAGGGACGTCGATCATTGTGTTTGTGGATTCGTTGGAATTCATTTCACCGCGACCTTGGACGTCGACGCGCCGTACAAACCAACCGACGAGCGGCAACTGAGCGAGCGAGCGCCGACCTTGAGTATATATACAGCACGACGGCGCATGCACTGTCAGCTGTTGAATGTTCTCGAAGCGCGACGCCACATGCGCGTCCACTGGAGAATCAGGAGAATTGTAGATGTCGAACGCGGTGTGTAGAAGAGGAAGGGTGCACAGATGGTGGAGGAGTGAAGCGCGCGCGGTGTGTAGAGGAGAAAGGGATGCACAGATGGTGGAAGAGTGGGCGACGGCGCGACGGCGCATGCGCGCGCGTCAGCTGTCGAACGTTCGAGAAGCGGTGCGGACGGCGCACTACAAGGCGCGAGTATAAGATGCTCCGCATCTAAATAAAAAATAAAAAAGTGAGCGGGCGTGCTTTGCGAAATGAGGTTTGCCTCCGAAAATAAGTTCTCGCACGCGGTGCTCGTGTTGCAGGCTTTCGCGAACGACGTAAATGTCCCCCCGTTGTTGTGATAACGTTGATGGAAATCTGAAACCGCACGCTTCTCAGCCTATCATTTCCCCCAAGGCCGCTCGTTGTTGGGCTCCTTGGGGGAATTTTACGTGACGCAGACCCCATACGATTCTCTCCGAGATGGCTGCGCTACAAGCGTTGCGGGTAAAACGGTTGGCGCTCTATGTAAATAGCGCTATCGCGCGGTGCTTGTAAGCTATTTTTTTTTTCTTTTTCAGCTGCGAAAGTTGTTTCGCGAACGGTTATCTCTGACCTTTGGTTTAGCCGAAGGATAGGCTCCCTCTTCGAAATAAAGGCGGGCTGCGCGAGCAAAGTGAATGCATATCAACGGCCAGCGCTTACCGGCTTTGCAAGCGGCGTTACTCGATGGATCACTGAGGCTGCACGTGATTGAGAAGCGCTAAAAAAAGGAACTATTGATTGATTGACTGACTGATATGCGAGGTTTAACGCCCCAAAACCACCATAAGTCATGACGCCGTAGTGGAGAAATCCGTAAATTTTGACCACCTGGGTCTTTTTTAACATGCACCCGAATCTGAGCACACGGGCCAACAGCATTTTCGCCTCCATCGGAAATGCAGCCGCCGCAGCCGGGATTTGATCCCGCAACCTGCTGATCAGCAGCCGAGGGCCTTAGCCGCTAGACCACCGCGACGGGGCAAAACAGAAAGTAAGGAGTCGTGGTTAAACTAACCTTGCAAGGATCTTGCGTCTTTCGCGGCTATTTGCTCTATAGAGAGGAAAAAAAAAGTAAACGTTAAGTTTTCGTACGTTTTTTTTTGTTCGCTACTGAAACCCAGCTTCGGGCACTTCAGTACGATGTCTTCGATTTCAGTCCTTGCGTTACGTATTTTTTTTTTTTTTGTGGCGCACTGAATATTCTGGCGACGAGAAGGGCTAGTTTGGCCTTGTAGTATGGCAATTGTACCCACACAGCTGAAATAATTTTCTAATTAAAGACCCTTCGCGTACGATGTTCGTTGCGTTGGATGTTCGTTTCGGTCGCTGCTACCGCGCATGCGTCATAACGCTAACCGCCGTGAGCGTTTGCGGCTCGCCCGCAGAAATTCTGAAATAGCGCGTGGCCCGCAAAGCCCCTTTGCGATGATTTTGAGGAGATGGCCATCCGGGAGGGGGGGGGGGGGGGGCAAATTCTATTTGAAAACTGATATGGCGCCCGTACGCAAGTGCTACATTGGCAATGCCCGCTAACTTAGCGTACGCTATTCGAAAGCTTCCTAATGTCATGAGTGATTAGATATTGAAATCGTTTGTTTACTAGGTGGGCCATAAGAGGTGTATCTCTGCGAAGCAGGGTTTGTGGCGCCGCACGGTTTTTGGCGTGTTTATGCGTTTCAATATATTATATGGTAGGCTTACATAACTTGTAGTGAATGCATATATGTGAAGATTTTTTTTTTCCTTTAGAATATAGACCTTTTCACTCAAGGCTCCCTGGGCACCGCCATAGTCCTCTCTAAGCTGTTGTTAGTGCAAGTGCCCCCCCCCCCCCCCCCAAAAAAAAATAAAGCACTGCCGAGGCTGTGACGTCGGCTTTCGTACTATCGTGCAACAGCCAAGAAAGAAGGAAATCCCCCTCTCCAGAAAAAAAGGTGGATAGCTGCTGATGGAGACATTAGTTGGGGGGGAGGCAGGAGGGAGCGTAGAGGGAGGGGGGATGCTTATTCGGGACATTTCGATAGCCAAAACGCGGTCGCTGCGTGTTATGGCATCGTCGCAGCGCGAGTTCCTTGCCTGTGTTTAATTGGTGAAGCCCTTCGAAACGAGAGTGACGCTTCGGGAGCACTGAGTCTATCATCACTCCGGCGGGCGTTACAGCCCTCGCACTACGAGACGCTGTGCCATTCAGTGTCTCTCTGTACTATATACGAACTACGCAAGTCGACCTACGCGCCCTTCACAGCGCGCTAGTCTGCCGCGCACCGGCCGTGCCTTGCGGACTTTAGTCTGGACTTCAGTTTCGCGTATACTCCGCACGTCTACGTTACCCGAGGGCCATTATGTTCATAGTCACTATTCCTTCGTGACGAAACAGCTCGCACGTCATCATTCTTCCGGTGACTGCGCTCGCGGTAAAGTGGTGGTGCACTGCTCAAAAGTCGCTTTACAAAGGACAGGGACGCTGTAAAAAAAAAAAGAAATAATCAAAACAGAGAGGCCGCCCAGCTTTGCTCGGCCAGAGTACAATGGAGACGCGCGACCGATTTCGAACGCGGTACTGTCGAGTAATAACTGCTACCCATCTACCTACCCTCTCTCTCTCTCCTCCCTCACCCCCTCCTTTTTTTTTCTTGTGCAGTGTTTCTAGTCTCGCGTAGTGGGACGGCTTTTATGTATACGTACGCGTTCGCGCGAAAGACGAATCGTCGTGAATTTGGTCCTCTTCCATTTGTGTTCCTCCGTGACGCGTAGTATTTCATTGACCCTGCTGTCTACGTCCGTTCTTCTGTTCTAACTTGCTTACTGTGCAAAGGTCGAGGTTTATATGACCTCGGCTATACTCCATATCTGTACTTTTTTGCGGCTTAAATAAATAAAAAAAGAAATGCATGGTTACCCGGAAATCATGCGCAGCTGTATCTGAAGTTATATGCTATTCCGCGTACTTTGCGTAGAACTTATCGACGAAACTGTAGTGCGTATAAACGCTTTATTGCGAGGTGAACTCCCGCAAGTGAACTATGCGTTGCTACCGTATAGGCTTGCGCAGAGTTCCTCTTTTGGGGCGAACGTTGTTCCGTTGTTCGCTTGTCGACGTGTGGTAGCGTAACGGAAATAGCTCCTTTCCCTGCACATATATATGCGGCAAAGCATCCACCCGTGGTTGCTGAATCTAACATGGCATTTTGTTCCTGAAAAACAAGTCGATTATTCCTGGTCTAGGCGGTTGCATGTCCGCGGAGGCAAAACAAAAATAAAAACTTGGTACCTTTAGACGGGTACATCAGAGAACTCAATATGGTCGAAATTCATTCTAAAGTCATCCATAACGGCGTGCCTAATAATTATATCGTGGTGTTATCACAGATACTTTTATTTATTTATTTATTTATTTATTTATTTATTTTAGTTGTTCGCTTGTGGTATCTCTATATTCTCTGGCACAAGAGCCCATGGTATCACCTGACTTGTCTTTAGTCTGCTCGCTGGGCTTTACAGTTGAATTGTCAGAGACACAGACTTCGCGTTGCCAGCTGCTTCGTGACTTCGTTTCTGTCTCGCTTTTGAAAGCACGCGAGTCAATGTGCGCTCGCGTGTGCCTGTGCCCCCACACGTTATTATGTTCAGAGCTGCTTCTGCTGTCGCAGCTGTTGAGACGAACTCGTGGAATGCGCGCTTTAAATAGCACCTTTAATTACACTGGTAACCCCAACAATTATCACTACTTTACGAGACTTAATGTGTAGTCGCTGGCAATGTTCGCCGTCGATGATCATTCGCCGTCAACGTATAATTATGGTAACGGCTATTCGGGAACCGAACTGCGTGACTTCATCGCAATCACGAACTTACTGACTCCCATCTGTAAACGTCTCTGTAGTATAGATTGCCTAAACAGCGCGGTTTTCCTGTCTAAACGTTTCTTTTTTTTCCCTGCTGGGTATTCTATCCGTGAGCTGCATTACGCGTTAAAATAATGCCGATATTATAGTTCATCGATTCTCACATCACTATCTTGTATCAATCAATGTCCCACATCTTTTTTCGTGCTGCGCAATTATATTTACGGACAGAAAGGAAACAATTGGTGTAACTGCGTACAGACAGTATGTACTGTTTTGATAACTGGCAACATAGCGTTCAAATTGAAACTACGCAGCATTACACATTTTCGAAATCTTTTTTTTTGTATGCTTCCCTTTATTTTAAGGCATGTTTTCCATTTCCTCCCTTTTTCTTCTCTTCCTTTTGCGCAGTTTGTGTGTACGTGAATATTTCTGCGCCGAGAAAATCTCACTCGATTTCAACAGAACTCCTCACTCTTCTTACTTCAGTCTCTCAACATTCGATAACTGAATGTCAATCAAGTCGTGACGCAGATGAATGCCGTCCCCTCCCCCTGACCGTCCCCCTCTTGCGCTTTTTTTTTGCTTCTTCTTTAATACTGCGAGACTTCTCGCTCAGATTTCACGTCGAGCGAAAGTATTCGGCGTAACGAGACCGTTCCGCGATGTTCATTCAGCAGGCAGTTTCGCAGTGAAGAAGGCGTCGCGCTGGTGTTTAGAAAGAGAAGCAGTTCAGCGGGAGAACTCCCCTCCTGGGAGAGCGTTGCACGCTTGTAATTGTCCGAACGCGCGTATAGCGCTTTTTCTTCGGACATGCCGCGAGAATTCGGCCGAAATTCTTGCAAGCGTACAAGGAACCGTGCATCTAGCACTTTTACTTTATTCACTTATTTTCCTCCTCTTACGTAACGTAAGCTTCGTTCGAGGAAGACGAGCTCGCATCTGGGCGCCGTCAAGCGTGCAAGCGGCGCTCGACATACACGCCCAGCCAGCGTCGCGCTTCGCTTCCGACATCGGCGCGCCGTTATGCAGCCACATAGGCGCGCTCGAGTGCGTACGTCGTACGCGCAGCCGTGTCGTGTCGTGTCAACCGTTTGAGGGACGTGTGTACAGTGCGACCCGCGCGTGGATCCTTCCGTCTCTGCTGCTCGAACTGACTCTTATAATCGGCGATATCCGCCGCGTCTCGTTCGTCTTGTCGGGAAGATTTCCTTTCGCTGCATGCGTATAGCGGTACTCTAAAGGTTCCTTCGCACCGGTCGCTCGACCATTTGCGACTGGCGACCAAAAAGCTATAGTGTACGTGCGACCTTGTATCCGTCGCCACGCTGAATTCACGTTGGATCGAATTGCTAGTGCGCTGCTATTGAAACTGACGTCTTACTTCTGCAACATCTTATTGGTTTAGAGGTTGTAGACTGCAGTCGCGCGTCTGAAATTGAGCAGTGAGCGACTGAGCCAAAGCAGTCGGATTGCGATCAAAGCGGCCATTTAATTGCGACCTTTCGCTTTGCGGCTAACGCGGTCGTGCGACGAGTTTTGTGTAATCGTAGGCGTAATACTGCCTTCGACATTCGTGTGACATTTGTGGTATCGTCCTCTGCGATGGGGGCTGTGTGAATATTCGAAAATTTTGAACAACTGATCGAGTCGTCACCATTCGTAAGTGCGAATATTTTTTCCTGACAGTTGACGAGTACTTCGAAGTGTTAACTGCAACCAAATAAATGCGAAACTTGCTGCATAAGTGCGAAAAAACGTCGCCCCGGAAGGCCAGACCTTGGCGACTATGCAACGATAGTTCGCTTCTTTTTAAGAAGTCTGTGCACTTTATAAGAACATGGTTATTTGTTCCTGAGACTCAATTTGTACTTCTAGTGTTGAGAATGTGATTACCGAGAGTGAACATCATTTGATGTTGCAGAAACGTATGTTTGGTAATTTCTTATAAACAATCGATTGTTATTTGACGTTCGATTGGATGCGCTTGTATTCTATTTGTATTAGATTGGTTCTCGAAAATCGCTGATCGCGCACACATGTCCTTTAGCGGATGAGAGCAGTAGAGCGCAGCCTTTTCTTCTTACTTCCTTCACTTACGAGATGGTCCGAATTGGCGTTGGCAACAGGTCTCAGCTGTGGCTTCGCTTGTGTTTCTTGATACGTTATTTTATTTTTTTCCACGCCGCAGCTAATCCTCGCAATGGCGCTTGACACATGCGCCGTTTATTTGAAATACGGCCCACAAACATATATCGTGTAGCTTGCGTGACCTATGTAAATACGCGACCAGTTTTTACCCCGAAGTTGCCCGAGCCTTAGAGGCAGCATACCAGCAGAACATACCAACGTGGCCACTTAGTATGCTGCTCAGTGGCTGACGTGAGTTCGACACATATAATAAGCGTGAGTGCTAAGCCATGTTAATCAGGCAGACCGCTCACTTGGAGACCGTCCAACGTTTGTGTTGCGCGAAAGAGAAATAATGGCTCTGAGCAACGATCACGTTTGATCGCGGTGATATGGCCATGGCGTGCGAATGATGGCGACGCTGCTAACGTCGCATGTATGACGTAAATTTTGGGGATTCAGGCGCTTTCGTTTTGAGGCCTGGTGCCTCATAGAAATCACAGTGCGTGATATGAGCTCGTGAAAGAAGCGGAACATTTAGTTTTCTGATGTGTGGTGGCCACCGTCGCTATTCTGACAACCGTCAGTCTCCGCTTTGTAACCCATTTTGAAAGCACAGCGCCTTGTTCCACAGAATTACGTGCGGCCGCTTGTCTCTGCGGCGAGTGCTGCGCAATGGTAAACGTTAAAAGGCACGTATCGATTATGTTAACTACATTATACTGCCTTTTTATTGGCCTTTCCTGGCTCATGCATAAAGTAGGAATTTGTATTCCACCTTTGTAACCGACAGTCTTATGTTGTAATGGCAATACAAATTTTAAAGCTGTAAAATATTTATGGTCTCTTTTTATTAACAGGAATAATAAAAATTTGTGGCGCCACACTTAAATATTTCATTATTAAGTTCAGAATGGTGGCTACATTAAATCTTCAAACTAGTTCGGAGTTCTAAGTACGTTTCTACTTTACAAAAGTTAACACAATCAATGCAAAATGTTATATGGCTCGACAGCAACTGCAGACCAGCAGTGAACATAACTTCTATGTTAGGTTACGCGAAGTCATTGCCTCAACCTGCTTCACACATGCTAAGCTACATGCGTTGACATTGCCTCATCCTGATTTTCACGAACAGCTAGCGTTCGCCACTTCGCCGCAGTCGATCACGACGGAGACGTTGTGTAACGGGTTCGCAAGTCCACTTGTTTGCAGGTTGGAAGCCACGATGGTGATGTGGTCTCCGTCGACTGACTGCCTCGGCCGCGCGTTCAACAACGTGGTCTGCGTCGTACACAGCCTCGCCCGTCGTATACCGCCACGTTTCACGAGTTTTATCTACAGACTTGTAGTTACTGAAACATCGAAAAAAAAAAAACACCCGAACAAATTAGTATCGTACCGCGGAAAGTGTGATAACGAGAGAGAACAACACACACGCACACGAGTAGTTTCACTTTCTTACCCGCAAATGTGGTCGGTATAGCATCGGCGCTTTCGTCGGCCGTCCGTGGCGTTTCCTGGCCCTGTCGATCGGGCTGTAACTGAAACAAGATTATAATTACACTCGAAAACAGTCGTTGAAGGCGTCGTTCGCTGATTCTCGCAAGGCTGTTAGTTCGACGAAGTTTCCTTCTGAAGCAGACAATCTGCGTGCAGGAGCTGCGGCGGCTGCAGTGTGGTCGAAAGTGGAATCCTCAAATTGACGTCACAAGTTAAAGGGTGCCACTCCAGGACTTAAATTAGAGTGCCTCGATGCGCTCGTTCGCCCCCGCTCCGGCGGCGCGCGCATCGCACTTTTTCATCGCAAACCATATTTTGGCACTTCGTCGGCTCGTTCATGTGCGAATTATTTAACGGAGAAAGGTATAGGCCAAAAGACGCAGTACCGAAGGAAAATGCATAGAGGCTAATCGGGAGGAAAAATCAGTCAGGAAAAATCCGGTGCGCTACCCTGCACTGGTGAATGGAGGTGGGGCAGGTTGAGAGAGAGAGGGAGAGAGCAGATGCACAATCAGTTTACAAGAATTGCGACGGACTCTCTCTGTGCACTCTATCAGCTGCCTATAGGCAGCTGATAGTGCGCAGTGAGATATATGATAGATATCATGATATGTTATAAAATAATGATAGAGGTCTGCGTTTTGTGCAATGTCAGTGCACGTTAAACATCGCCAGATGTTCAAAACTTCTGGAGCCCTCCACTTCGACGTGCCTCGTCATCGTATCGTAGTGTCGGGACGTTAAACACCATATATCGTTATCATAACAAGCACCAATTAAGCCTGTAGCCGTTTGTGTAGGCCTGTCTTTTTTCAAATCTGCGACCGCCTCTTCGTAGCGCTCATTTACGATGGATTGCGATGTCTACACTCTAAAATGGTTTTCGATGGCGGTTGTATTTGACGAAAATGAGCTCGTTTAATTTTGAGTGATCGTATATGTACATTATATGCCGGGAACAAGGGGAGTGGGGCTTTGTGGTCACTGCTAGCAATAGTTGACCAAACAGGCCAACAGATGATTTCCACGCTCTAGATATCTCGTGTAAACTCTATCCCTCTACATATATTTAGTCTGGCGGCAGGAGCTATCAATTATAGATAAGCACGTTTTGCAGATTACCGAAACTGCACTCTGTCTCGCCCTCTTACTCTGTCGTAATTTGACGCTGTGCTTAGGGGTGTTGTGCGAATACATTTCCGCAGCACATTTGCTTTACAATGCTTTGAAGTCCTAAGCATGTCATATATCCTGAGTGAGAGGTCCGAAAGACTGTTTATGAACCTGAGACTCTGTAAATCAACAGTTCCCACAAACAACTGATACACTGCGAAGTCGTGTATTTAGGAATTTCTTAATTAAGCTTTAAAATAGTCACGAAAAATGTTCCACAGTAAAGTTGGAACGTGTGTTGAGCAGCGTTGAAATATTTAATTTATGCCAAGAAAGCTGCCCTGTTTAGTTTTATTTTTTTAAATAAAAAAAAGTGGGACTTGGTGCAAGTTATTGTAAACACATAGTGATTCCATTGCGAGGCAGCTGCATCATGCAGAAGATGACATACAAATGTGTTCGGGGCAACTTTTGTTCAAGCCTCGTCGCCCTTTAACGGCTGCTTGATCGTCTGTGCGCTCGCTATCATACTGTGAAATTCGGCGCGTCGTTCCCCGTCATACGAGTAATGTCTCTCTTACCGAGCTTATTTCCTTCATTACTTTAGTTTTTTTGTTTACCATTTTCTCCCATCTTGCTCTGTCGTCATCGGCGTTTCCTTGAATGCGTATTAAGCAGGTTTGTTATTTCGTTGTTGTTGCCGAGCCACGTTTTTCTTTTTTTTTTGCCGCTTCGTTTTCTTTAGTTCTTTTCCCCGAAGTTCATTGGCGTCACTCTTGGTGACGTATATACCTTTCCATTTCGACGTCAGCACAGGCCGTGCAGCTGTTGATTTCTTCCTGCCTGTAGGTCGTCGATGGCTGGAGGCAGTGCAGGCTCGGTGCGTTACTTAACGTGCGTGCGTGCCCTGACAAGGACATTTGAAAAGCGAACAGGAACTTACAATGCAGAACAGCTTTCGGATTCGATAACTCGAGAGTATATACGCTGTTGTGGGAGATCCTCCTCGCATGGCGGGGACTTGAAGCACGAAAGCGCCTCTTGTACCTGACGGAACGGGTCGGATCACTTCATGGTGTGCTTATAAGTAGGGACCTACCACAAATATTCCCTTTTTTCTTTTTTCCCTTCGCTTCATTTATTATTAGTATTTTTTTTTTCATCCATCCACCGAGAGTGTCATCTGGTAAAACCTATTTGCGGGGTCCCTAGAGGTGGCTTAGCCCTCATTTCGACGTTGCTAGGAAAAATTAAGCTGGTATTTTGCGTGCTTATGTGAAAGAACAAACGAACAAACAAAAATAAAAAGACAGATAGACGGACGGTCGAACTAAATAAGCAATCGAGAGAGCACGTGCTGAATCTTATACGTGTTCCGATTGTCAATGACTGCAGTCGTGAGGGAGCAGTGAGAAATAGCTGAAATCGCATTCAAGGGGCGGTGATGGCTATATAGAAGCTGGCAAAGCGCTATATAGTGCTCATAATTCAGATCAGTTCGTCAGATTCGTGTGCGCACATCACAAGTAATATCGGTCCTTAGGAAATATCAGGTTAAAAAAACGGCTTTTTAATTTGAGTATGTTTGGATAGCTGGTTCATTAAAGAACATGCTCACCAAATTTGGTTTTTAGCTGTGAAGCAGAAGAGAATAAAATATAATTCTTTTCTCGGAGATGGTGGCATACATTAGTACTCGAAAGCGTCTCGGAAACGCCCTGTTGCAGTCTGGGAAAGAAGATGAATGTGGCGTGAATGCACGTGTTAAGTTGGTATTTCGCGCTTATTAGTCACAAGATTTTCTGTCGAGAGTGCACCAGATGACAAACAAAGAAATTAAGAAGGCACATTTTTATCCGTGATGACAGCAGAGCGGTTGGAAAATTGGAACTGAAACTCAAATTTGCGGAATCGTATCACGCGACCATTCGCCGCTGCTTTCGCGCTTATTCCGAGTTACTCCGGCTGTGTTTGTGTGCTCCTCGGCCTATATGCTTATTTTTTTTCCGGGAGTTTATTACGATCAGCACGTAGTCCGTTTCATGGCCAACACGTTTTGTAAGCAACATTCACAGCTTTAGAAAACTGCGAAAACTTCAAGACGACTGCATAAAATTGTCACAGAACAGCGTCGGTGTTTCATACTCTAAAAATGTGTCAGGAACAAGATCAGCCACTTTATTTTCTAACACTAGAGTTAATGTCTGACGTGCTGTGACAAGGAAAAAAAAAATATTTCGAGCAATGGTGCTTTTACAAAAAAAAAAAACGTAATAAAAATGCGTGACTGGCCTTATCCTGCACTACAATACATCTGAAATATGTAAAGTGATAAATAACCAGTATACATTTCCATTATTTACGAAATGATAGTTCACGATTGATCATTACAACAGCCGCAGGGTTGTTTGTGTTCATGTTAGGGGGCTGAAACGTAAAATATGCCATAATGTCAGGAAGATGAAGCCATCCCTGAAATTTTCCTTGAAATTAATGCAGCAGCTCCCCACCCCATTTTTCTCCCACACACGTATTTCCGCAAACATGAACTTAGTGTGTTAGATGTCATATTTCTCAGGGTTGTGCGTTGTCTTCTGTACTCAAGTGAAGCGTCATGAAATAACTTTCGCGACTGCCTCCACGCACTTGTTGGCTGTTTGAGGTATATACAGACCACCTGTTCGCCCTACATGCGTCGAACAGAATGGTTCCTGGAAAGCTGCATTTTTCTTGCATCTCTTGTGGTTGACTTGGACGTTTGTTTGTTTTCGTTGTGGATGCTTACGCGACTCTGAGCGTTCTCCATTGTGTTCTCTCTTTGCTTAATGGATGGTGCCGAAGTAAAAGCTTTGTCATCTCGCGCTCGTGACCGCGGAATGTTTGTGCGCGCGGGAAATTTGATTTATTGTTGCGCGGCTAACCGGAAAACTTGAACGCACCTGTTGTATATAGAGGGGGCTGCATAGTGTTCCTGTATTAACTGTTTCAGATTTTACTGGAAAATTATACTCTGCTCTTCGGTGCACGTGCACGATGGCGTGTCGGTGCTGCGCTGCATACGTCAGCCCTTCCGCGGCGCTGACGTCACTCACGGCCTCGCAGCAATGTCATTGTAGTCGAGTCTTTGTTTTGTGCTGCACACGGAGCGCTCATTCGCTTGAAAGTGTTGATTTAAAGGAATTATGATCGTGGCTGTGAAATGCGAAGTTGTTGTAAACTGTAACAAGATATTTTTTGTACCAAGAGTCACTCGTGCGCGACCTCCCATCTGATGCTCGAATCTCTCCTCTGTAACCATATTACGCAACGTGACCCTGCTTTCGGGGCGACACCTGGCAGATGCAGTGACCTGAAGACGTATCTGCTGTTGGCAAATTTAGAAAATACAATTCGCAACACGCTCTGTATCTCGGCATGTCGTGCTTATTCAGGAACCATTTTGTAAGCGAGACGGCTTTTGAGACATCTCTCGCTCTCTTTCTCTGTTTCGTCTTCGTTCGTGCTTTATCGGCCGAGCGCAATAATTTAGAACAGCTAGCCTGCTGGACTTCGTACGCATCACTATTGTCACATTAGAATGAAGGCAGCAACTGCACAAGTCGGATACAAAAACAACTTTGGAATCGCCATAGTGTATTGTGAATCGCAATAGTGTATGTACGAAATGTTTTATTAATCTGATACAATGTTGTTTAGCATTGCATTATCTCAGTAATTTTCAAGGGCATTCACAGATACCGAGTGCCACGTTGTGAGTGAGTGAATAAACTTTTATTTGGTCCGGCAAAACACGACAAAAAGTGCACCTGGCTGATCTCGCGACGGGACCGACAAGTCTAGCCGGCCGGCTCGATGACGGGCGCGCTGCAGACGGCCAGGATTTGGTCTTTGAAGACGGGACTTCGCAGAAGCGTGCCCCACTATTCCTTTTGCTAAACGTCGGCCGCAGCGACCTGCACTCCCAGAGCGCGCGAGGCAAAGTATAGCAACCTCGCCACAAGCTGCGCAAGAACTGTCCGTGTAAATTTCCGGATAGATAGATGCTATTAAGGAACGCAGGATTAGGGTAAGAGTTGGTTTGCAGTATATATAGTCTGAGTGTGACCGCCTGCGGTCTGTTTAGCTTGTTATGAGGTGGCGGGAAGAGCCTTCTCTCTTAATAAAATAATTTCGTTATCTCATTGTGCGTGCTAGGTGCGTTCCTGCAGTGTCGAGGAGGAAAGTCGTCCGATCCGAGGGAAGTGCGGCTGATATAGCCACGCGCCCACTCTTGGGCAGACTCGTTAACGTTCAGAGTAACCCCCTCGATTGCCCCGACGTCAGCAGGGAACCAGAAGATGCAGTGTGTGGCGCTGTCGCTGTTTCTGGCGTTTCTCAAGATATGAACTATATACCGGCCGGGCTAACCGGCCTTTCTGAAATGCCCTGACGGCTGTTTTGGAGTCGCTATATACACGCTGTCTCTCCGACCGTCTTGCATGGCGAGTGCAATGACCATTTGCTCGACCACCTCGAAGCTGGTCGTCGGAGTCGAGGCACAGTTGATGGTGCCACGGTGTCTAAATCGCGGTGATAAACATTCATTGAGTGAGCTATTGGCCGATGAATCTGTCGTTAAGTTTATCGATTGAGATAGGGACAGCTTTTCCTATATAGTTCCTCAAGTGGAACCTCGTCTGTCAGTATATGTATACGCTCATGAATTTTCGAAGTTGAATTTGTGCCAAATCAGGTGGTGATGCCCATATGCAATACGACAGTTCACCCGATGAAGCTTCGTGGAACGGAGCTAGAAATATTTTCATTCATATGGGTATAGCGCACCGCGACAAGGACACAAAAAGAGACACACACACAGAGCGCTCTGTGTATGTGTCGATCACTTGAAGAGCGTGGCATCGATATATATATATATATATATATATATATATATATATATATATATATATATATATATATATATATATATATATATATATATATATGGCTTATAGATGGCGCTGACTGTCTCTCCTACTTCTAAATTCACATATAAACCCAAAAAAAAAGTGGGTGGAGGGAAGGCTGCTGGGATAGCTCAGTGGTTAGATCATCGAACGCGTTATTCGAAGGTCGTAGGTTCGATTCCTGCTCACGGCTGGTTATTTTTTCACCCACTTTTCTTTCTTCTTATTTACATTCCATTGGTTCTAATAACTTCCCCTGTACATTTCTTGGCATTACTGTCTGTTAGATCTCATTAATATTGTGTTAAAACACGGAAAAACGAGCCCTTAGGTAAACACTTCTTTCCCTTATATATATATATATATATATATATATATATATATATATATATATATATATATATATATATATATATATACGCAGTGGTTGAGCGTACATCGCGTAATGAACATCAATTATATGGTATAGTTAAGCAAACACACTTGATGGACTGCGCTAAACCACGACACACGCGTGCAATGCACGCTCGTCCTTACGTGGAGCTTTTATTTCGCCGCCGCTGTCCAACCGCAATAGCTCGTCATATAGAGATCGCGCGTTGGAGTAATGATCTAGTTTTATTGTCGCCGATTTCTGTCTACACGATGATGCCTTGACAAGCGGAACGATCTGGTATGTAGTATATACATAAGGACGATCCGCGCAGCTCGTGCCGATATTTCCTCGTTCCCCTACCTATACGAAGAACCCATGACACGTGATTCTCTTTTCTTTTCCCCCTGCAGTTTACGACGAGCATGACACGTGGTATCTATATCTTCCTGGTGGTTTCTTTTTGTGCGACCGCGAATGATGGAACGATCGTCTTCTTCGCGGACAACAAGCGAAGACGATTCGCGTCGCAAACGACCGCGGAGCGTCCTGTTATTGCGCTTTAAGCGACGCATTACCGAATCCCCCTAAACGTCCTTGTCCATGGTGAGCTTGAGCGCTTTTCTTTTCTTTCCCTCGATGAAAGTTGTTCTCGTACACCAATAAGGGCACCAACTATGCGAATCCACTTGTCTCGCAAGAGCTCATGACTTGCCGGCTTGCAAATGAATTTATAGTTTCACGGCTAGTTCACGAAGGTCGAGAAGGCTACCACGTGTTGTTTTACGGCGCTGTTGTGCGAGAGCGAGCGTCGTGAAATGAACGCGTGTGCTGGCTGCTTGCGGCGTGCTTAAAGTGCCACCCATTGTTTGAGGCGTGGAGTCATGTCCGCTTCTGCTGAGCGACACACACAAGCGCGCGCAAGGTGCGTTGTTCTGCGCGCGCGACAAAAGATTGACAATAGCAACCGCGGAGGCTTTTCGAAGACTCCTCCTGTGCTCTGCTGGCAGAGTGCACTCAATGTGTTCTCTACACACGCAGCGGTGTATTACTGAATCGTTCTCGAGTATAAGTCTACCTTTTTTATGTTTGTATCACGAAGTCAAAATGTGCACTGGATGCCGCTTGAAGTGCTGTTCTCTCTCTTTCTTCTGCGCGCGCTTATTTTCAAGCGCGTCACGAACATGTCGAACGTGTCTATAGCTTGACGCCGCTGGGCATATTGTCGTTTTCAGGCGAGGAATGAGATTCGGAAAACGCATTTAATAATACCACAACTTATTGTTCATTCTTTTGCGACCGCGCAGACTGCATGACCTCAATCTGCCTAATGTTTACATTCAGTTCTCCATTATTATTTGCTTTTAGTTATTGCGGCAAGAAAAACAGCGGAAACTATTGGGACAAAGGGGGGCTTAATAAGGTACACCCTTCGAAAGTAGATATAGGCAGATAGAGTATGCACTGATTTCATGTATGCAGTTCACACGTATGCTCTGCTTCTTCGTTTGCTTGATGAATCGAAGGTAATTAGTGTCTAAGATCGTTCGTTCTTGAGTTTCTGCGTAGAAAACAAACAAACAAAGCGTGCGGTTGACAAGGTCGCTTGCCATGCTTCCTCGTTTTTCTTTTCTTCATTTTTTCACTTTCTTTTGTTCGCACAATTCGCTTTTTTTTCTCCTTCGATAGTTGGGGACCCGCAGTTAGGAATGCCGCGCTCAGTATACCATTATCAGTTCAAGTGAATGTACACCGAGCCGTGTTCTTTTTGTCGTCCGGTGAGAAAGCTCCGTCACGGTTACGCACCGAAGGAGCGTGACGACACACCGGTTCGCGCGCTCGTAGGTGGGGTAGTTGAGCGTGTCGGTTGTATGTACGTCGCAGCCGTACTCCGTGCAGTCTACGTCACTGCTCGTAGTTCTGCCCTGCAGTGGCTCTGAATGAGCGTCGTGCTGCCGTCGACGTCACTGGTACTTGCGTATCGTCTCGGCTATATCCACCTCATTTGTGTACCCGTTCGCCTCGCATTGTTTGCTACCGCAGTCTCTCTGAAACAAACGAGTCATCCACGTTTTATGAAATATATTGCAGTTTAAGGAATAATAAAAAAAAGACAGTACATGAACCGGGTGGAGCGAAAGAAACACACGAGTACGGGCATGCCCGTCCTTGTGTGCATCCTTCGCTCCTTCCCGTTTATACGCAGTTTTTTTTTTTTTCATTACTTAAACGACATGTACCAATTAGCCCACTTTTTATCGCATATTGCAGTTTCTTTGGACTGCGAAGAATTTGAGAGTGTACGTTGTACTTTTATGTAGCGTGATAAAAAGTTTTTCCTTGAGTTTTTTTTTGTCTATTGAAAAAAAAAACTGCTTCAAATTCCGAATTTGCAGGCTACACCCTCTGCACATGCCGATGTAGCTGTGGGCGCTCCTCAGTGTAAAGTTCACTGTGTGTGGAAAGCGTGTTGATAGAAAAATGTGCGCATAGATGCGTACGTTTCGGTGCAGGCTGACATTTATTTACGGTAATCTACCGGACAATGACCTCCATACTGCATACTCAGAAAAGCGTTGCCGAACAGTATATGTAAATGGTATGCGTGACTTAGCCCGAGTGCGTAAAGGCGAAAGAGCCTCTTCATGCCATAGCGTTGTAGCGTGGCCTTCACACCTGAGTTGCGGCGAAATAGGAGCGTTGGCTAAGCTTAACGGCTTAAGAGCGACTCTGGCTATGCTGCGCCAGATAAGGGGCGTAGAAACTTGGCGACTACATGCAGCTAAAGCGTCATTGCTTAAGTCCCATTCAAGAATGTCGCTCACTGAAGAAATCTTTATCATCGAAACAGCTGATCACATCGGTCTGACGTACACCAGCGCGCTGTCTCCTTATAAGTGAACAATGGTGTAAAGTGGCATGTGCCGCGCGTGGAAGTGTGTTTTTGTCGACGTGCTTCCGAATGCGAGCACGTACGCATAAAATGTACAGCACTGTTAGTATAGCTCCTGGCATTCATCACGCATCGAATTTTGCTCCTCTCTCCGAACAAGTAGTAAAAGGCGATGGTCGTGTGATCCATTCGAAGAGAATTGATTACTTCGGTGAAACATTCTTGACGGCAACATAACGTCTGCTCACTTAGGAATGGATTGATTAATTGGAGTGTATTGTTGTCGGTCGACCGACATTTACGTTGTCGTTTAAAGGTTAGCGCTCTGCGAACAGCTTGCAAACGGCACATAACAGGAACATTCACCTTTTGAAATACTACATATGTATTTTTGCAGCTCTGCTGCGTCCTCATCCGCGTTTTCATCTCGGGGTATTCCAACGTAAGTTGGGACGCGTAAGCCGAAGGAGTGGGAGTAAACGGACGACCCGGAATTCACTGCGCGCACGCACAGTCAATTTGATAGCACGCAGTCAATATTACTAATTGATTGATACGTGGGGTTTAACGTCCCAAACCCACCATATATGGTTATGAGAGACGCCGTAGTGGAGGGCTCCGGAAACTTCGACCATCTAGGGTTCTTTGACGTGCAGCCAAATCTGAGCACACGGGCCTACAACATTTCCGCCTCCATCGGAAATGCAGCCGCCGGTATTTGATCCCGCGACCTGCGGGTCAGCAGCCGAGTACTTTATAGCTACTAGACCACCGCGGTGGGGCACAGTCAATATTACTAATATAAACTCTACCAATAGAAGCAGTTGAATGCTGCTACACCTTTTTCAGGTCTGTAGAATGCGCATATAAGTTGTGCCTATACTCTCGTTGACACAAAAGGCTTGACTTGAACGTGCAGTCTGGTACATTATCGTGAAGTTTCAGTGTGGAGGCGTCTTATCGCGTGTGCCCATGCAACGCATTGCTCTGACGTTACGCGCTGTCATTATTGCGCCTACGGGGGCTGCTTCGCTCGACACTCTTAACGTAGTGAAGTCTGTCGTATATTTTCGGAAAGATATCGCCGTTCGTATGTCTCAAAACGCAACAAATATCGTAAGCCATGCACAGACACAGTCATGCCGCTCGCACGTCGATCAACCGAACTTGAAGGAGCTGTGCCAACGTTCGAGGAGGACCCCCCACCCCCAATGACAAATGAGCTGATTCGGTCAAGTGAAACGTATCGTAACGGGAGCGTTGGTGTGGCTTTCGGGAGGAGAAGAAAAAAAGTGACCTTTTCACCCTCCCCCCTATCCGCGCCGACGCCCATGTGTATGTAGACCTGACTCTGTCATGCCGGCATTACACGAATCGACCAAAGTGGTAATAAAATAGTATACGTTCTGTTTGGCCACATCCTGGTCAAATTTCGATTGCTCGCTATAGTGTGTGCAAGAGCAGCAAATTTTCGCTGCTCGTCTGAGAGGGTCACGAACGAGAATACGGTATATGTACAAACAGGGCACTTCGCGTGTATATTATATAGTTAACGCACGTCAGAGTGCGAGAGCGCATCCTGTTTTGCTTCACTTCGCGAGACCTCCTTTTTTTTTTCTTTTTCCGAATGCGGTGCAAGGCAAGGACGTCCGATTTCCCGACAGACGCGTCCCGGTCAAGTGTGTCAGTGGCCGCCGTCCACTTTTTGACAGTGATCGCACACGTGCGCAACTTATGGGCCGCGCGGCTCTCGTTCCTGCCCGTCTGGTTGCGAGGTGCGTCGAGATAAGGAGGCTGACCTGCTGTCCGGAAAAGAGAACTCGTAATATGCGTGCGCGTCTTTCTTTCTTTTCTTTCTTCTTTTTCGACATTATATATCTCGCTGCGCGCTGGTCGCGCCGAGATGGCGGAGCCCCTTGGGTGGTTAAGGCCCTCTCGTTTTGCTTGTCCAGCCACCTCGTGCTGAATGCGCATTCAGATAAGGGTGCTTGTCCGTCGTCGTTTTGTCGTTATCGTTCTCGAAGGTGTGGTAGTATATACATAACGTTCACGTTGAGTGTGGTAGCGGTGACGCATATATGGCCGTCGCATTCCGCGAACGTCGCCTCGCTCGAACTGCATATAAGAGCTCTCTATTTGTTTTCTGATGAAGTACACGTGATTAGTGTTCGATCCCACGTGTAGACATTGGACAGACGTAAATACTAGCCCGCCCCGCCGCGGTGGTCTAGTGGCTAAGGTACTCGACTGCTGACCCGCAGGTCGCGGGATCTAATCCCGGCTGCGGCGGCTGCATTTCCGATGGAGGCGGAAACGATGTAGGTCCGTGTGCTCGGATTCGGGTGCACGTTAAAGGACCCCAGGTGGTCGAAATTTCCGGAGCCATCCACTACGGCGTCTTTCATAATCATATGGTGGTTTTGGAAGTTAAACCCCACATATCAATCAATAAATCCTAGCCCCTTCTGCAGCATTTGAAAGCTATTGACATAATCGATCCGGACGCTTGGCCTTGCTCTATTCTTACTCGCCAAACACCCTCTCCGCGTGTATACGGCAACGAATTTGAGAGTCTAGCTAACCTTCTTGCCTTTCCTGGCGAGAATAGTACACATTACCAATATTTAAAGAAAGGGAAATAAATAACCGGACGAAGTCACGAAAAAATCGTTGTAATGATCGTGCTACATGTTTGTAACGGGTATTTCTTAATTTCATTTTCCATTCCGCCGCTTTGATGAATTTCGTGGTACTGATTTGCAATGAAAAAAAAAAAGGAGGGGGGGGGGGGTACCGGCGGCCAATGTTTCATATATTCGTTGGTTATCCCCCGTTCTACCATTTCTTTTTCTTTATTTGGCGCTGGTTTTTGCCCGATTTACTGGGAATTTTCAGAAGACGCAAAGAAGCTCACTTCACATTGGTGAGAGTTTGTTTGTAAAGCTTGATTGAACCCGGTGCAACGTTTCTGTGAGCGCTATAACACTCATTAGTGTGGTGGCATTCTGTATAGCGACGTGAGCAGTCATTATTACGCAAGTGAAGAGAGAGAACAAATAGCAGAGAACGAAAGGCTGGAAGATAAACCTGTTCGAGACGACCGGTTTGCTATCCTACACATGTAAAAAGGATGGGGGAGATTGAAAGAGTGAGAGGAAAGAGGGAGAAAGGCAGCACTAACACAGCACACACACACACATGTGCTGCATAGGTGGCTAGGCACTGCGCCATGCTCCCGACCGGGTTGCAGAAATTATGTGCCTTTTCTCATCTTCTAACCACTACCACCACCACCACCACCACCACCACCACCACCACCATAGGTGGCCATGCTTGGCAAACTTGGAACGAGCATCGGACATTCTCTACGCGAAGGAAAGTACATGCCTACAACGAGGTGCTGCCATGTTAAAAACAGCAACGAGTGAAGAAAAATGGCCCCCATCTCTCATCATCACGCTTTTAAACAACTTTTACCCAGTCCGACGCCTACTTCATTGAAGCGCTAGGGAATTTCTATTGGTGTTCCGCAGCGCTGTTCGCGCAGGAAGCGGCGAGGCGTGTCTTCTATCCGCTTTGGAAAGTGGTGCCCCATTACGTGGAAAACGTAACATTAAAAAAAAAAAAATGTTTGAGTACGAAACTGCAAGAATTGTGGTGGAAACGAGTGCGAAGTGCATCTCTCACTTTCTCAGCGTCGAATGTGCGGGTAAAGAAGCGCGAGAGGGAGATTGCGTGAGAGGGCTGCCTGGATCGGGTGTTCCGTTTTTTTATTTTTCCTTTGTTTGCTCGCGCGCCCGTTTTTTTCGAAAAGCGCACTTCATCATCAACGGGGCGAGGGTGCGGAGCCCTCCCCCTTGCACCTCTGTGGGCGACGACAAAAGGGGTTGTAGCCGCGCTGCGGTGTAATTGCTCCGGTGGCGCCCGCTCGTCTTCCCTGACGCCACTGGCGAAGCGGCCGCGGAAAGAGCCAGTAGTGGGTCCCTCGCGTCACGACGACGCCAGTCGGTCGGCGACAACGACATTAAAGAACGAGATGAGGAAAACTTCCCGGAGGAGACCTGCGTCTTGTGCGCCAGTGGTGGTGTGGCATTGCGCACGTGCGCCGCGAGTGTGCGCGGAGGGTGTGGGGATTGGAGAGGGCCCCTGCGGCGGCTGGATCGTGCGCGGAGCAGGCAGAGGCCAGCCCCTCGCGCGTCGCTCCTCTTTTCCGACCGACGTTCGACCTTCACATCGGCGAGCGAGTGAGGTGCGGGCCCACCTCCCACTCGGCCGCGGAGAAGAGAAAACGAAGTAAAGGAAGACGTTCAGTTGGTTCAGCGGCTCTTCGCCGGCCAGCGGGACAATAAATACAGAGACGAAAAAAAAAAAGTGCCCGAGCACACACACACACACACAGACACCGGCGGCGATGCAAAAGAACAGCAGCAGCAGCCGAGAAGGGAAATAGCGCTGCCGTGGCGGTCCTCCGCGGTTGAACTGGAGGTGCGCGAGAGAGGAGGAAGACCTGAGCCCGGAGGCACGAACGACGCTTTGCGAGAAGACTTCGCTTTCGGTCTCGCCGGTCGTGGCGGTGCTTGCTGGCGCGGTGTCTTCGCCGTCCGCCGCCGCGCGCGCTTTTCGTTATCGGTTTAGGAGGAGCGTGTAAACAGGAGCGGCACGCCCGCGTCCCTTCTAGCCGAGCAGCAGTGTACTCGACGCTAAAGAGGATGATGCCCGTCGACGTATTCTTCGTCAGTGCTCGTCGTGCGGCCCAGTGTTGCCGTTAGTCTCGTGCGCCGCGCGAGTGTGTGGTTAAGTCGAACATGGAAGTGTCCTCCATCCATCGTCGGCCGTCCCTTCAGCGGCAGAGCAGCATCCGGCTCTGGGATCTCGGGTGGGGCCTTTGGGGAGCGTTCAAGTTCGTGTTGGCATCGCTGCTCGCCGGGCCGCTGCGGCGCGCCCGTCTTCTGAGCGCGGAGCCCGACACGCCTTCCTCGCTGACGTCTTCGCCCGAGAAGCAGTCGTCGCCGCCGCGGCGGGCCTCGAAGAGCAGCTCCAAAGCATCCCAAGTATGCGGTCGCCGCTCGTGGATTACGTGGGTGGCGGTGCTGGCCAGTCCTCGCGTGTGGCTCAGCGCCGCCACCGGTTTCGCCTGGTTGCTCATCGCCCGCTGGACGTCGTTGATCAACTTGACCCTTCGCTGGACCTCCGCTTTCTTGGCCGCGCTCAAGGAGGCCGACGCCAAGAGCACCCGGTGAGAAAAAACCCGTTGGGATCGTGCGTGCTTATGCAGCTATGCACCGCTAAAAACGGGAGCAGGGGCATGCACGTGGTGATAAAAAGGCCGCCGTCGTCGAAGTGCTTTGGTCATTAGTTCGCGCTGGACGGGCGTCACCCATTTGATTTATGAGATTGTATTCTATTAGTTTGCTCGAATATCAACGTGATCACACTCGGTTTTGAGGAAGTGGTCTGTTCGACAGTCCTGAGACAGCAACAAAGTGCTTGAAACAGTGGCACACGTTCACTGACGCAGCAATTTGCGTGCTCCGGCAAAATCATCTTTCTAACGCTGCCAGCACTCCGTCGTGCTGTTATGTTAGCACGACCTCCTTGTCTCAGCAACACGGCTTCATGCAAATGGGGATTGTCGTTGTCGTAATCTGAAGACCTCTGTGGTATTTGTCGTGGTCGTAATCTTTTGTGCTTTGAAGGCGGTAAACCTGCTGCTGTTCCGAGCATTTGCGATAAATTTGCGCGCAAGAGAGAACCGGGGGTGTAAACTTGACATACGCCGTGCTGTGTCGGTATCTCAATTCTGGCGTTTTTGAATGCATGTTCTTACATTACGCCTAGACGTGAAAAAAATATCTAGTTACAAGCGCGACAGCTTCATCGGATGTTTTTGCTCGGAGGAATTCGCTTGATTACTTACCAATGACCGCACTCACCAACCTTAAGACTCTGATGCATGTCAGGTTTGAAAAGAAAGATATGGAGCGGGACAGGTCATATTTTTTTTGGGTGCCTGTTAAAGAGATACTAAAGCCAAATAACAATTTATGTCAGAGTGAAAGCTCAAATGTATGACAACATCTAAAACGACACTATAACAACAGCAGTGCCCTACTTACCGATAACTTGAGGTAAATGCAAAAGAATACATGCGCCGCAGTAGGACATTCTCAAAATGATACCGATGACGTCTGACGAACCGCCTAGAATTAATCACTACTAATCGATCTAGCTGCACTAAATAAAGAACCTTCCGTGCATCAAGAGACGCAATAAAATGCTGCTTGTTCGTTTTTGTTTCATTCAGGGAAAGAAGAACCGCCGGACGTTACTATGGGAAATGGCGCGAGTGGTTCAAAAATTCGATGTTCGCGTGGTTAAACTGGACAGGTCGTGCCATCTAGTGGGGCGCAGTTAAACCAAAACACGTCTGCCATCTCAGAGCCAATGGCAGGAAATTGATCACGACGATTGAATTCAATACATCCCACGTAACAACATCAACGGCAGCAGAATCGGCAGCCCTTCGTACTGCTTTACAATTCGTCATTGATCAACCTACACGCAAGTGGACTATTTTCTGTGACTCGAAGGTGGCACTGCAGTCTACTATTGAGCCTTACACTGTGGACTGGATGGGCAGCTGGTACTTCAAATAGCAGAGGTTATACACCACCTAACTGAGAAAGGGCACCAAATTACATTTCAGTGGTTACCCAGTCACTGTGGAATCATTGGCAATGAACAGGCCGATCAAGCTGCTCGCTCAGCCCACGCAGGAGACCATAAACTGCTACTATCACTTTCTAAGACCGATGCTGCACGGAAGCTCGGCTGGCTTGCCTGCCAACAAACCGCGCCACAATGGAATCAACCGCATTTCAGGCATGCCCGACTGTGACTCGCTTGACCCTACGTTAAGTCTTGACGTCCCGTCTAGGCTCCATTCCGCCATCAAAACACTTCCCCGTGGGGAAGAAGAAGAAGAAGAAGGAGAAGAAGAAGGAGAAGAAGAAAGAGAAGAAGAAAGAGAAGAAGAAAGAGAAGAAGAAGAAGAAGAAGAAGAAGAAGAAGAAGAAGAAGAAGAAGAAGAAGAAGAAGAAGAAGAAGAAGAAGAAGGATGAGGAGGAGGAGGAGGAGGAGGAGAAGGAGAAGGTGTTGAATGTGAAGAAAGAGGAGAGGTCGGCCTGGAAAGCGGGTTTCTAGCCTAATGCAAGGAACCTCTACGTGTTTAGATGTAGGTGCCTGTTTAACTACCCCGGATGGTCAAATTAGAGAGGGGCCCTACACCATGGCGTCCCTCGTAATCAAATCACGGTTTTGACGCGTAAACCCCCCATCATGAGTAATTACCTTTCTATTAAAAGAGAATCTTTACTGCGCCAAGAACGTATTTCATGCGTAACACTGCTTTCATTTACACAGGAAATTGTTGAAGCATAGTTGCACTTGTTCAATGTGAAAGCGATATAAATACATATCTGAAAGGCGCAAGTATTCCATATCAAGCACACTAGAGCAATGCTGTTGTTCCACGAAATATATGAATATTTGAACCACGCAAGTATTTCATATACAGCACACTAAAGCAATGCGATTGTTCATGGCTAGTTGTTACGATGCGAATACACATATTTATGTCAACGATCACCGTCAGACGATCACTGTCAAACGGCACTTTGGAGAAGCACACGCTCCATACAAGTCTGAAGTCAGAATGGCTATTCGGCCGAAAACACGTTTTAACCATTTTTAGAACCATTCAGCAATTTCATGTTGTAGCGAAGCCTCCAAATTCTGAAATGGGTCGAACACTTGAGTACCTTCTAGTGGGGCTACCCAACAAGGACTCCGCTCGCGCTGAGAGTCCGTGCTTGGCCGTGACTGTCACCATTGCGTACATGCTCACTGGTTGCCGGCTAATAAACGCCTTAACAAATTGGTGGAGGTGCTGGGTATCGATCCCAGTACCTCTCTTCTTCGACATCTCATCATCGTCATTTCTTCTTCTTCTCATCCCCTTCGACAAAATAGCATTAAAAATACGCGAACAAAAAAAAATCTGCTTTCAAAACAGTGCGGTCACACATGTCAATAAAAAGAACCAGCATCAGCAGCATGCATGTTTCTTTCTGCCTAGCATGTTGCCTAAACCGAGACGGCTGACCCCGCTCGTCGGAGCGCCATCTAAGAAGGCACCGATGAAGCTGGAAGATAATTGATAACGTCCCGAACATTATCTGGATGCGCTGGGGTTGCGCTTTTCAACGCGTTGCGGGGTGTGTGTCAGCACCTGTATATTCTTACACCATGCACAAAAGTAACACTACGAGGTTTCTGAACAGCTATTTCAACAATCGACGTTGAAGTAATAGTTTATCTTTGTATACCTTTAATTGCCGAATCATCATGCCCAGCTTAGGCTGCTTTGACGTGAGATTGATTATCGCTTTGGTCGTCTCTACGTGTATCTATCACAGGTAACTTTTTACGGAAACGCGCTCAATAAAGGTATGTTGCTGACAGCGAAGTTTTGTCGCTCCAGCTGGATTTCATGGGAGCTGGGCCGCCACATAGCAAAATAGCTGAATTGCAATAGTGAACTTTTTAATGAAATGTTCGAAGGTTTATACGCGAGAATGTTTAAATTAAATACATGTAGTACAGCAATGAAAGTTACATGTATGGAGCACAAATTTTGTAATTCGCATACGTTGATGATACAGTTAAGATGGTCTCTTATGATCCGGTTATTAAAACAGTTTTAAAAATGCGCTGTTTATATATTCTAAGGCGGATAAACAGGAAGTTAACTATACTGAAACGTCATGGTGTGATTTGTCGCGCAAGCAGTCCAGTTTGCATGACGGAATTGCGCCATCGTTCATACGCAGTTTCGCTTATAAAAAACGGGCGCGTCTAGTGTCGTACGCATGACGCAATTAACGAACGGAATGTATGAACTCATCGTACTCGCTTTAATAACATAATTAGCGAGCTTAATACGTCTATTTATATATGGTTGCTTCCACGTTTCGGCTCTTCGCTTATGTGCATGTAGACACGCACAGTGCGATAAGGAGACCTCGACATCGAACGTCCCGTGGGCTTTTATGATCTCATCTGTGGCGACTGTTGCATACTAATTAGGCGTCTCTTGGTAGCGTGGCACGTACCGCGTCGTCAGCCAGAAGTGAAGTGCCGGCGGCCAGCCGTGGTATCAGTGTACGCAGTGTACGCCAATGGTTCAGGGTGCATTACGAATTAATTGGTATGTTCTCAGCATGTAATACAAGCTTTGCCCATTACGTGACGGTGTCTTGTACTAGGCATACGTTTCTATTAACTCCCGTTGACCATGTTGACTACGTTTGCTTCCAGTATAGTTACTTTCTAAAGTTTACGCCATTGTGCACTCTCTACAGCTGTTTCTGGATACATTGATGATAGATGCCCATTCGTTGTGTGGGTCGTTGTGGACAAGACGTGTGGGGTCCTGCGAAGTTTTGGAAGCGGGGCTGTCTTGGAAAAGTACTGTAGACGGAGTACCTATTGTCAACATGGCGGTGCAGAGCACTGCTTGTATTTTGCGTGAAAGCCCACAGAATAAACGGATGTACGCGTAAATGAAGCTTAACGACGTATTTTAGCCGCGAAAATTAGACACAGATCAAAAGAACAAACAACGACAAGCAAAGCTGGGCCCGCTTGCACAACGCACGGTGGCCAGCTTGACACGCGCCGGCCATCCTACCTGTCTTCTAGCAGACGTAGATTATCTTAGAGTTGACACAGTTGATGGTTTACGAAACTGTGTGAGCGTGTGTGTGCGCGCGCTGTAAATGAATGGCAATGAATTTTAATAGTTCCTGCTCGTCAGCAGACCACTATCTCCTTGGTAAGAGGTCGTCGCAGGATCCCAAAACGCCATTGCTGAAGAATTCGTGCCATAGGAATGGTGTTGTGATCCTGGGTGAAGTAGCCGCGTATTCTGTCTCTGCACACAGTTTCGTGAAGTCTTTCGACATAATACGCATTATGTCATGGAAGGCCTGAAGCCGCGTATTCTGATGGTTCATTGTCGCGGTAGACCTGTCAGCACATCTACTTGTACGATGGCTACAGTTGTGGAAAGTTTCCGTCGTTTCGCTACTTCCTCCTTTGTATGCCGCAGACGCAGCTGCAGCCGCGAGAGCAATTGCTCGTCCACTTTTTCCGCGTCTCTTCGAGTTATAAGTTATAAAAACGCATGGCATCTTTCGTGCGGTTGCTGTACCGCCCCGTCTCTGCATTACCTTTCGCCGTCTCTCCCCCTCTCTCTCTCCTCCTTCCATTTACGCGTACCACTTCGGCGGCTTGTGGTGCCATACACTTGCCCCGGCTGATCCTTTGGCTTATCGCGACGTTTTCATCCGGCGCGTTTGCTTTTCCCACCGCGCGGGAGAGGCGTAGACAGGAAGGGAGCCGATTATTTGTGTCGCACCAACACCGTTTACACATTTGGCGTGAGACGGCGCGTCTGTTTGCTCTCGCGAGGAAGCCGCAACGCCTCGTGCCTCATTTGTGCACATCCGCGTGCGTGCGGCGGCATGTGTAACATGCGGTCATGCTCCGGTGCGCCTGCGGGGATTCGCCGCTAGGGGGCCAACGTGAGCGGATGCCTGCAACGTCGGCTCCGGCAAACGGTACGTGCTACTCTTTACCAACCTTTCCTGCGGTCACTAGCCTGTTCGAACAGCGACATAAGGGTCTGAGGAAGACAGAGACGACGCCCATTCCGGGCAAGCTCCGACGTTCTGTGTGCAACAATTCATGAACCGAGACGCTGAGCATCCGAGCTAAGCCTCTCTGAGACTCCGCTCCTTCGTCGACACTGGCAGCAACGCCTCCCGTTATTATGGAAGTAACGGTTGAGGGCCACACCATCTCCGCTGAAGAGCTCCAGGCAGGCAATTGGACACCAGTTCTCTATAAAGCCTATGCGTCTCGACCAGCCTGTTCACAGAAACCACTTTCGCAACCCAACGCTACCGTCAAGGAGACCAACCCGAACGCCATGCGCGTCGAAGCAGCTGCAACTGGAAGAGGCAAGACGCCAACCCACCTACCACCTGCTACCAAGGAGACGCGCATCATTGTAAAACGCAGCAAGCAACTGCCGCCACTCCCACCGAACGCTATTCGCGTCGTTGTTCGTCCGCGAGGTCAACTGCGACTCCTAGATGTCCCAACGCCTCGACTCATGAAGGCAGTGCAGGCCGCACTTCAAACCACTCTGCCCGATGATTTCTGCCTGCGCATACACCCCACTAATAATACATTCACGGCAGCTACAACACACTCCGCCGCAGCCGAGCTCCTAAAGACGCTGACTTCACTCACCATTGGTGGCCATGCTTACCCCTGCATGGCTTACGTGGCACCCCCACCAGGAGCTACAAGAGGGGTCATCTCAAACGCCTTTGACGACGAGACGCCAACCCAGCTGTACGAAGACCTGGTCAAACGAAATCCTGAATACTCTATACTCGCAGCCCGACGAATGGGGAAGACGCACTCCATTCTCATCACCTTCGACGCCAATGAGGTGCCACATTCCATTAAATACATGGGAGCCATTCACCGCTGTACTCCATACCGCGGAAGTCCGGATGCTTGTACGAACTGCAGACTACCGGGCCATCGTCACGACGTATGCCCAAGCCCCAAGACTAATCTTTGCCCACGCTGTGGCAGCCAACACTCACCCCAGGAACCTCCTTGCACGCCTAGGTGCATTCTGTGCGAGGGCCCTCATCTTACCGGCACTGGTTCATGCAAAGGACGCAACCTTCACCAGCCACGCAAAACGACAAAGCAACCTCAAACGCAGCGACAAGAACCGGTTCCACACGGGGACAACTTCCCCCAGTTGTCAGCGGGACCCACTCAGCCCAGCCAACTCAGCCAACCCAAGCAAGCCTGGACCGAGCCGCTTAAACAAGATTGGGGCCCTCCCCGTTCGCCCTGCAAGAACGCACTATCATCAACAGTGACTTCCAGTCTGCAAGACGCTCTGGCCAAGTCTCGGGAGGAGGCAGCGGCAGCCAAAGCAGAAGCTCAAGCAGCCCGAGCTGAAGCCGCTGCCCTTCGAGAACACATCGCGAAGCTGGAGACCCAGATAAGTACTCTCGCCACAAGCCATGCCACTCCACCTACCCCAACTCCTACTACATCCCAAACTCCTGCGCACAACCCACCCAACACCTCTAGCATGTCTTTCCCACCCAGCCATGTCAACGCGACATCCTGCTCTGATTCGCTTGAGTTAGATATCGACACGGCATTTCCTCGGCACACAAATCAGGACATTACCCCGCGTCCCTCAACACACAGCTCACTAGCCGATATTCCAACCATGCTTGAGTCTTTTACTGCTCGTTTTGAGGCAAAATTGCAGGAAGGTATCACCAGCATCAATCAGGAATGCACAACGCTCCAAGATGCGGTAATCCGTGTAACAACAGACAATGCAGCACTTAATCATCGTCTTGATGCTTTAGCTCAAACATTAACTGACCGCTACAACAATCTTGAATCACAGCTCAATTTGTTCGCAACATGCCTTGCAAAACGGGATCTCACCCCAAGTAAACGCAAGAAGCCCAAAGCAACTGAAGGGCAAGACAATCCACTCCCTGACGTCACTAACGACTCCCAACCTTGCGCGGCGGCTACGCCCCTTCTCAATTCTCATGATGGCAGCTCTAAACCGTAATCTGACACTCTGGCAGTGGAACTGCCGAGGTTTTGGCCAGAAGCGTCATGTTGTCCACCAACTGCTATCTTGCGCTGCGGGACCCGATATCCTTGCCCTACAAGAACCCTCCAACCCCCTAACCTTACCTGGCTATACTTCTATTACACCCACATCCCCTACACCCTCTCGGGTGGCGTTTCTAATTAATCGCTCAATCACCACCATCTCCCACTGTTTAGCAGTCCAAGACATTGATCACCTCTTAATTGAGCTTGTGCCGCAACATGCCAGAGCTAAAAGCCTCTTCATCCTGAATGTATACAGCAGCCCTAAGTGCTTACAGGGCAACTTCCAGCGCCTCTTTACGCTCGCGAAACGCATAGCCAATAAGTGCCCCCTACTCGTCGTGGGAGATTTCAATGCCCCACATACAGCCTGGGGTTATCCGCGCGACACACCAAAAGGACGTCGGGTGTGGTTAGCAGCGCAGCAAGCCGGCCTCTCACTGCTCACCGATTCTGCCTTTCCGACACGCATAGGGAATAGTGTCTGCAAGGACACTACACCAGATCTCTCGTTCGCACATCGCCTCCCTCATGCCACATGGTGCAACACACAAGAGAATTTGGGTAGTGACCATTACATTATCGAAATTCTCTTAAATATGCAACTACCCCGCAGGGTTCTCAGAGGTTCCACTTTTACCAACTGGGATTTTTTCCGCACTTATAGGGCAACACGCACCCACGCCTCTATCACGGACATCACTGAATGGTCAGAACAACTCCGGAGTGATGTCCGATCCGCAACTCGTCTAGTACGAGAGGACTGCCCAAGCGACACAGTTGACTCTCGTCTCCTACATTTATGGGACGCTAAAACAAGCCTAGAACGACGCTGGCAAAGCCAGCGTTGGAACCGAACTCTTAGACGTCGCCTGGCCCGCCTGAGCAAAGAGATAGAGACCCATGCAGCCACTCTTTCGCGACAGAACTGGGAATCGCTTTGCAACAAATTAGATGGCAATATGAGTATGCCTCAGACTTGGAATTTGTTCCGACACTTAATTGACCCAACTCAGTCAAAGACTACCCAAAGACACAACCTCACCAAACTCCTACATACTTGCGATAAACCTCCACCAGAACTACTACAGGAACTTCGAAATCAGTACTTCCCAACATACCCTGCCGTATTGTATCCCGATTATACAGGTCCTCCTAATGAGCTCCTCGACCAACCCATTACAGTAGCCGAAGTTCAAGCCGAACTACAGAAACTAAACACTTCCTCAGCCCCCGGTCCGGACAATATTCACAACAAAGCACTCCGTAATCTCGACGACCAATCAATTGCCGAGCTTACTGAATACTTTAATGAGTGCTGGCTAAGGGGCATCCTCCCACCACAATGGAAAGAGGCCAAGGTTGTCTTTATACCCAAACCTGGGAAACCTCTCCTTACGTCTAACCTCAGGCCCATATCCCTCACTTCTTGTGTCGGCAAACTCATGGAGCACGTACTCCAAACCAGGCTCTGCCAGTACCTAGAAGGCAAGAATCTCTTGCCTGCTTGCATGTTTGGATTTCGCCCTGGACTTTCCACACAGGACGTTTTCCTACAACTAAAACATCACATTCTTGACTCTCAAACCTGCGATACCAGAGCTATCTTAGGAGTAGATCTAACAAAGGCATTTGACAACGTTGCGCACTCAGCTATTCTAGAGAACCTTATAACCCTGGGAGTCGGCGTAAAGATGTACAACTACGTCCGCGACTTCCTCAGCCACCGCACAGCAACACTTACCTTTGGCGATCACAGCCTGCCAGGCATCACGCTTGGAGCCCGTGGTACGCCCCAGGGAGCAGTCCTCTCACCTATTCTTTTTAACATAGCACTTCTACATCTGCCCCAAAAACTGGGTCAGATCCCCGACATCCACTTCAGCTTCTATGCCGACGACATCACCGTCTGGGCAAACCGTGGTAGTGACGCCGAAATAGAAGAACACTTACAGTTGGCACTAACCACCATCGACACATATGTTCGAGAACGTGGCCTTACCTGCTCCCCTTCCAAATCAGAGCTCTTTCTTTACCGACCGAAGCAGCATGCTTCAGCCATTCCCCCTATCTCTCTCACGCTAGGTGCCCACCCCATCCCACTTGTCTCAAAAATTCGGGTGCTAGGGCTAGTACTCTACTCACATGGCGCACATGGAGAAGTCATCAGGACTCTCCAAACACATGCTCAGCAGACCATTCGGCTGATTCGTCGCATAGCGAACCGTCGGGCTGGCCTACGCGAGCGAAACACGCTTCGCCTCACCCAGGCTTACATCGTCAGCCGCACCACGTATGCCCTCCCATACCTACCTCTCCGACAAAAAGAGAGAGACCGCATTAACGCGCTTCTACGAAGTTGCACAAAAACAGCTCTACGCCTTCCCCCAAGCACATCCAATGACAGACTCTTCAAACTTGGTGTACATAATACATTTGAGGAACTCGCTGAAGCCACCTTTACGGCACAAATATGTCGTCTGTCTAATTCGGTGAGTGGCCGCGCTCTTTTGACCCAATTAGACTTATCCCCAATAACAGAATCACCTGGAAGGGTCCCTCTTTCTTCTAACCTCCGCTCTCACCTAAACGTACCGCCCATTCCCAAGAACATGCATCCTGTGCGCGACGAGAAACGCAGAAAGGCAAGGGCCCGGGCCCTCCAGAGACAATATGGCGAGGACCAGAATGTAGTCTACGTTGACGCAGCGGAATATGCGTCAAGATCCCGCATGGCCCTTGCGGTGGCTGACAATCAGGCAAATCTCCTAACTTCTTGCTCAATTATCACAAATTCCTCCACAGAGGCAGAAGAGGCAGCCATCGCGCTTGCTCTCATCTCCACACCTGCCACCACTATCATTAGCGACTCGAAATCAGCTATTCTTAACTACGCCAATGGCCTGATATCATGTAGCGCTGCTCGCTTGCTACGCTTCTGGCAGCCTCAGTGCTCCACAACCCTGATCTGGACGCCAGCACATGCCGGCCTCCTTGGCAACGAGGAGGCTCATTCTCTAGCCCGAGGTCTCACATTCCGGGCAGGAGAAATGGAGCCCCCTCCACAGGTCGAGGAGCGCTTGCTCTCTTTTCGTGATATTCTATCGTATTACCGGGAACAACGAAGAATATACGCACCCCCAGCCCCATCCCTAAACATAGCGCAGGCCACACATTGGCGACGCCTACAAACTCGAACTGCTCCATATCCCGTATTACTAAACGCCCGTTACCCAGACCATTTCCCCTCTTCATGCAAACTTTGCGACAAACCAGGAGACTTCCTCCACATCCTCCTCACATGTCCCACCTTCCCACATCCCCCACCTCCGGCTGTGGCAGTGTCATACTGGGAGACCATCATGACCAGCACTTCTGCGTTCGATCAGCGCCGGATCATCTCGTGCGCCATGAAGAGGATCGCACTTCAAGGGCTTTCCTTTGCTTTGTAAGGGTGCCTCCTCACTGCGAGGGTGCACCCACGTGCCATGAGGGGGCTCGGCCCCCACGCTACACAGTGGCAATAAATGTTTCTACCACCCACCGGTGCGCCTGCAGTTGGTTGCGCAAGCACCTTTTACACTAGAGGGAAATCTGGCGCTGGTGTCTGTATGGCCGCTACGACGTATGATACTTCAGCCAGCATGGGAATGATGGGGTAGCGCGTGGATTTGCTTGTAAGCTTTCGTTCTTTTGGTTCCGTGGGACATGCAGCTGCTCCGACGTAAGACGAAGTTCAGCTAAAGTTCAGCAGTCCCTTTTTACCGCTTTGTTCCTGTTTAGGCTGACCGAGTTTCGCATCAAACCATTCTTTTATCCCAAATAAATGTCAAGACACAACAATAAATACAAAGCCACAAGTGGGTGCGATGCCGCAAGCACGAAGGCGAATCCCAACGTTACTTAGCATAAGCATAACTAACGTTGTGCAAATGCGTGCACCACGGTGGCTGAACGATCGAAGTGCCAGACTTTCCCCTGGGGGTAAATATTGTAGCGAACTCTCTGCTCTGTGTCGCTGGCGTCTTTCGTCACAACCTCGACCGCGCGTGCATGGCACGACCTGCGTTCGATCGTGGTTCGACCTGCGTTCGACCCGACGCGGGAAGCCGTTGCGTTGCTGTTTCATAAATCTCGGCGGCGTGCATCATCGGCCCGGTCGTCGGTGCACACCGAGTGTGCCCTCGGGCGAGTTCCGATTGCCGAGGTCGTCGATGCGCTCGAGCCGCGTCCCGCGAGGCGGATTGTATTTGCATCCCGGTTTTGTGCCACGCGCGTCTTCCATGCTCGACGAGTTTCGGCGTGTCGTCATTAGGCCGGCCCGTAATCGGCAGGGAAACGTTATTCGCGCCGCTAACGAATGCCGCCGTCGTTTTTCTTTCATTATTTGTTCTCGTTTTTTTTGTGTCTCTCTCCCCTCTGTGTTTTCCTCTAACCTTGACACCATCGGATGCTGCGCGACATCATTGCCTTTCCGGCCTCGGGTTTTCACTCCATCGCTGGAGCTGTGTCCTGGACTTGTTACGTCGTCATCATCATGATCATCTTCATCAGGTTTCACGACGATGTCTGCCGTAATGATGTAGTGGTTTCGGGGTTTAAAACTGGAACAACTAGGAAATGCCCAGCATTTCTCTCTCTCTCTCTCTCTTTTAGCTAAGCGAGTGCGTTTTCCGCTACTTCTTTTGCAGCACGCTGGCGTATATTGTGCACCGAGAATGTGACATTTTGGTCTAGAAAGGCAAAGTTCGATTTTCGTCTTTCCTATTAACCGCTGTTGTCTTGGGAAGCGAAGCGCTTGGGCCGTGCATGGGGCCGTGTGCAATGAATAGTCGCAGAGAGAGAGAGAGAGAGAGAGAGAGAGGTAGAGAGACGAAAAAAAAAAATTAATGCTCGAGTAGTGGAAGGAACATTGCCATGTGACGTGAATATTCGTTTGCGCAGCCGGCACTTTGCCACACGGTGAGGGCACGTTGCCGTCGGGATCTGCTAGCTTCTGTTCCTTCGTCTATATATGTTTTGTTTTTGCACCCTTTACCCGTCCGTACTACGCGTAGTCTTGACTTCCCCTACCACCGCGCACTTTCACTTTGCTTTCCTGCATCTTTCACTTTCTTTAAGCTTCGACTTTTTTTGTATATGTCTTTTTTTCCTCACCGCGGCGAAACGACGTTTCCACGTGCCGTGACGATGTCTTGAAGCGGTGGCGGCGAGATGTCATTTTCTTTTCGCATCGTCGTGTGGCTCCGCGGTTGCTGTTTTTCCTTTTATTTCTTTTTTCCTCCTTTTTTTTTTGTCGCTGTCGGATACATCCTGTACGTCAGGTGTGCGTTGTAATGGCCATTTCGTTTCCCGCTCTGTAGCGCCGTGTTGGCAGGTAGAATCAACGTTGCTAACGTTTGGTAGAACGTCGAGAGCATTTGTTATAGATTTGCATTTGAAGTCATGCTTTGATTGCTTGACCAGCCGCAGTGGGCCTGGCGTTTCTGAACGCGAGGATGAGAGTTTAATCTCACCCCTCCCCCCCTTGACATTTTCCTGCTCTCTCCTCTCTGCCAATTTGGTAGGGCTTTGCAGCCCCCCCCCCCCCCCCCTTCTCAGTTTTAATAAAGGAGGTGCTCCCTTCTCTCTCGAAAATACTTTTCGCTACGCTCCGGGGCTTTGGCAGGGGCTGTGGTAACAGAGCTTCAATCTCAAGAGTTTCGAAACTCACCGTAGGCCCCACGTATCAAAATCCGAACTCGCAGTTGGCCGAACTTGCGGGGTTCGACTGATTGTTGCGCATTCTGTTGGCCAAAAAAATAACTGACAAACGCTCGCGACAACGCGAGCGCTGCGGGCGTCGTGGAGCTACTTGCGAGAAGCACACGCAGGGGGGAAGGGGGTGATTTTGTATTTCGTATTGCTGCTGCAAGATGGCACGACGATCTGCAGGTCTCCACAGAATCGGACATGGGAATGTACGGGTTTGTCAACGCAGTTTCGCAACTGGTATGATTGAAAAACTCTGAGGGTATTGGCTGAACGAAAGCCTCCGTGATTAAGACACGTTTCTCGAGTTTTCCCGCTAGGGGAAGGGCGCATGCGTCATGGAATTGACAGAAAAAAAAAAAAAACGATTATCAGTCGTTGCATCAGTGTTTGGATGGGGGCAAAATGCAAGATCATTGGTGTTGTTATAAGTTAGGCACATCTTAAATAACCCCATTTAGTAAAAATTGCTAATATTCATTTCCTATGTTACATTGAATTTAGAAGCTTTTGTCTGATCAAGAAAGATGTTCAATAAACACAATTAAATTAGCAAGGTAGCCATAATCATCATCATAATCATTATCATCATATTAAGGTTTACTCCAGGACGCAGATCTCTTTCAATGATTGCAGTTTACCCTATCTTATATTCTTCCTAAGATGGATAAAAAATGCTGTTTTCTAAAACAAAACATGCAGTGTTCTTGTGCAAAAGCTTTGTATGTTTGATTTCTTATGAGTCATAGGCAGGTAAGATTTATGATGTTAGCTTCAAAATTTTCAGGGCCAATTTTTTTTTTACTATGTTGCAAAGCTAAACAGCCATTTGCTTTTTGTATTTTGTACTGTTCTGAACTACATTACCATAGCAGTAAAGGAAAAAAAAATACTCTTTTAGATATTAAGACATGGCACCAAAGATGATGTCACGCTCCGAAATTTGCTCCCATCTTTGGCAACTGAAGCATTTGCGCTTCTAGCACAGTATGGGTTTCCTTATTACAGGGGAGTAAATCTCTTGCATTATCTTTCCTGTCCTTGTCACTGATTGTACAGCTCCCTGTATGAGTAATGACAATGAAAGGAGGACGCAACTGTTGATTTTTCCTTATCAACCATCGTACTTTTCTTAAAGCTGCTTGTTTTGTCCCTGTTGTTTTCGCTCCAATGTCTGTGTTTCTTGTGCTGCAGTGTCTCGTAATTATGGATCAACATGCTCAACTCGTCCCTTTAATCTTGCTGAATTAAGGTGTAGCGGGCATTTCACTAATGTACTTGTAGTAAGCATGGGTTGGGGTAGTGTTTAAAATGCACATTTCAGGCACAGGTGCCCCTTTCCTTGTGGCACATTGAGGAGTTCATTAAGAAGGGAAGCCTGGCTAGTGAATGAGAAGGTGATGCAAATGTGGTCCGATTATGCTCCTACATTATACTCTTGAGAGTAACGTTCAAGTCTCATTTTTTGCCCTTAGAAAATTACTGAACCTAAATAAATGCTTACTTTTGTTGTAGGTAAGCATTTATGCTAATCTAATTTTGTTCAAGTACGTCATTTTGATTTTTTGTAGCTTTACTGTTTCTTTGCTGTTATTTACTGATTGCTGGGTACTATTAAATATGCTTGTAAGTTCAATATTATTGTAGAGATGTAGGTTAAAAGAGGTGGGACACTGCCTGAGTGCATCAGTAAACACACCTTTAATAGGTAATGTGTGAGAGCCTGAGATTTAGAGCGATGTATTTATTGTCACCCCTGCTGTTCATTATTATTCCTCATGGGGGTGTTGCTTATCTGCACCAGTAGTGGGCTTCATGAATGCAAAGAATGCCAATAATGAGAAAAAATGTGTGGGTGGTATAAGATGACTTGGGAGCGAAACATATTTGAGATGAAAAGTGCGACGCAGCTATTTTGAACTTTGTTATATTACTTGAAAGGGCATGCTTTGCGAACAGGTTGCAACATTTGATGTTTGCCGAGACCTGGACTCTGTTATCTTGCTAGTATGTGTGCTCTAAGAAGTTGCTTTGTGCTAATGGTTCCGGTTGTCTTTGTTTATTGCTTTACGGCTTGCTGGTCGAGTGGGGAGCACATCAACTTTATGGTGCATTAATGCTTATTTACTTCTGAAGTATACTTTCTTTGGAGGCAGCCCTTGGTATCATTTAGTTGCTGGAATTTTCCAAAACATTTTGCATTTAATGTCTTGTGAAGCCTATACGTTACAAAGTTTTTTGTAATGTGTCCTTGTCATTAACATTTTCACGTTGTGGTGGGCATGAGATTGACACTTGTCACAGCAATTATAATAAAGTATGTCATCAAGTTCATTAAATAGGTGGAAGTAGAGCTTCATTGCTGTGGCATGTTAAATTGGCAGTAATGCATTGCACTTCATCCTTTTTTAAAATTTTTTACTGCTTTCTTACTATTGGTTGATGGTACCCACCTATCTTGTTCTAGTCTGCATATTTGATTATGTGTGTTTAATTTATTGTCACATTCTTGATGCTTTACTCTGTGGGTTTGAGTGGTAGAGCATGTAAAACAGACCCTCAGCAAATGGGAATCTGTTAAATGAAACTGCGGCGGAAATGGAACAGCTGTCTCTGAAATTATTAGTTATGTACTTGTAGTCTACACTGCTAGTTATCTCTCAATAAATGGAACTCCTGCTAAATGGAACATTTTTTCCTGGTTCCTTCAGCTTCTGGGCAATACAATGCAATTGTATTCATGGGACTAAAACTGAAGGAATGCACCTTCACTGAGTGCTGGCAGTTTAGAATTTAGATCGTCTTTTTATTCCATTATTTCGTTCTTGAAAAAAAGGAGGATTTTTTGCTTTTTTGTGAGACAACTAACGAGTTATGCGTGTGGGTGCATCAGCTGTGCCATAGGAAAATGTTCATCCTGCAACAGAATCCGTGCATTTGCACCGCTGGTTTTTGTAACAGCTTTCTTTAGGTTACAGGTTAAGGTTCTGCTTGTTGGCTTGAGGCATGCTCGCCCTTGGTACCGGTAGATGAAAGTGTGAGGGGGCACAAAGAATTGGAGTGAGGAGCTGCCAGAATGGAGAGCTGTAACAGCTGTTTGTGAGATCTGTCAGAAGCTAGCAAGTGGCAACCCAGAGGCAAAAGAGAGGGGTGAAAGGGAGGTCGCAATGAAAAGCCAAAGACAGTGACAGCTTGTTAGAAACAAGCCTGTCTGGCCAGCTGTTACGGCAGTGACGTGGTTTGGGTACGGTTGATTATATTTTTTTGAATGATTAGCAATCGGCCATGGAAAAATTCGCAGTGAAAAAGTAAGGCTTTTTTGTTTCTTTTCTCACCAAACAGCACAACGTGCAGCTGGTATATTCAGTAGCAAAGATAATTTGCATTCTTGTAGATCACAGCGCAGTTCTCAACATGCAAAAGTTCACAAGATTCATGTTTTTTTCTTTTTTGGTCTGGTGGTGCGACAGATTGCTTCTGTCAGTCAGTTTGTGAAGCATTTGTTTTGCTTATCTGGGCTGTCCTTTGTCTTCTTATCATTTTTCCTGATGAAGGGCCTAGTGCTGATCTTATCTTATGGTGTAGTTGCTGTTGGCCGTGACTCTTATAAAACACGTGCCTTTGTTGCATCTACAGATGTGTCTCCATGCCTTTGGTGTGGTGCATGCGTTTGGTGACAGCTACATTCAATGGTATCCAGGCATTTGTGTTATGTCTTCAGTGACTAAACCATGCTAACTTTGTGCATCAGGGCCCTGAAGAGGACAATGATCACTGATATGGGATTGGCATAAGAAACTGAGATTTCATTAATTTTTTTGTAAGCTGATATATGTTATTGTTCCTTAAAGCTTACATATGGGAATCTGTGCAATGCAACATTGAAGCAGCAAAGTGCGCAACAATGTTTCTAAACACTGGGGAAGATCTGTTGGACTGCCTGAAATTTGCTCGAGACTTCACAAATATTGTGTGCAGTTTTCTTGCTATGCCCAAAAAGCTAAGCAAATGCCTTATTCACAACATTTAGTCTGGTATACTTCTGTACGTTCTGCCGTATGAAGTGCATGATCCTGCAGGCTGTAATGTAATCAGAGCTTGACACTGAGTTGGGCTAGTTGGATGCTAGGGGGTGTGTCTAAATATGAAATATCAACAGACAGGATAGTTATCGAGAATTTTCTATTTAAATTGATGTGGTTGGATAGAACTAGCAACAAAGATTGAAAAAAAAAGATCAATACTTAATTTCGAATAGTGCAAACTTGATCTGCATATGCAGCTTATGTGACGGTGTGATCAAGAGGGTTTGAACAATGGAAGCTGCCGGAGCCAACGTTTCCACACGGTGATTGTTATCAAAGCATAGGCTCCATGAATCTCTTAGTGGGACCAATGTTGGATCACCTGTAGCCTCCATTTAGTTGCGTAGAACTTTTGTCTTGTGAGGTTTTTAAGCGTGGACTCTATACTGTCTTTCTGCAGACGCCTTGAGGAAGAGTTGCAAGGCCACGTACGGGGCTCTGCCCACAGAGAGGTCTGTAAGGACGCAGGCAAGAGCTGCTCCCACTGCAGTTCAACGTTCAATCTTCTCTTCAATCGAAAACTGGTGTGTCGGGAGTGCGGCCTCTTTGTGTGTCGGGACTGCGCCACGTATGACTCTCGAGACCGGGGATGGTACTGCCGCCTCTGTGAACAGCAGAGGTAAGCACTTCTGTCTTCACACGTGTCTTACCAAGACAAGAGAAAAAAAAAATTAAATAAAAAATTACAGGAATAAGCTATATATAAAAAATTGAATTGGAATAGCTTAAAGCGCACTGCAATGCTTTTAAAAATTATCGTCAGATGGCTTCATTGAAAAAGCTTTTTTTTTCCATCAACTGACTGCCACAAAAATTTGTGGAATTGGTCAAGCACGACCGTAGTTACAGGGAGCTGTCCCAGACTTGCTCCCACACTTGCCACAAAGTGCTTTTTCTTCGTTTGTCCTTGCGAGCACGCTGACAGCTACACAGGGTGGGGAATGAATGACTACGGGGAAAGAAGATGCATCCCTTGGTCAGCATGCATTATGACCTTCAGCACTTCCTTTTTTTTTCTTGTAATGTGCTACTTACTTTCAGTGTGATTCACGAGATGGCATACGTGGGGGCGTTTCATGGCAGCCACGCTAGCTCTGCAACTTACGACGCTCGAATCAGCCAATGACTGTGGACATTGGGTTTATGACGCGGTGATTTGATTTTATGGCATCAATTGTTACGAAAAGAGAGATCGACTTCTAGCTTATTTGGAGAAGTAATTGTAAATTCTAGGTTGTGTATTGCGCTATAATGTTTGGCTCGCGTATTCTGTCCATGTCAAAAAAGCGTTGCAGGGTTCCTTTAAGAGGGACTTTAAAGAGAAAAATGTCTTTTTCTGTATAACTGAAGTACCTTTTCACAAGAATGAAAGCACATTCCTTGCTGCAAAAAGACTCTCGGTAAGAGAGAAAATGCATAAAATGAATGTGCACGTGGCAACGCCACATTGAACTTCCTGCATAAGCTGCTGTGACATCACTTTTTGACGTCATCTTCCATGGCCTAACAGGTCTTAATGAAAGACGTCGACTTTTGGGGGCCAAAGATTCAAACTGTCAGCTTTCACCAAATTTTATTGAGCCATTGTGACAAAAACATGAAAAACACTTTGCAATTCATGACATTATGCTGGTTGAGTTTTGGTGCATGATGAAACTTTTCATTTCGGATTTTCTCATATATTAGGGTGTTCTTGCTCCAAATGTCCCAATCGTGGCACTCGACAAAAGTCAGTTTTCCTTAAAAAATCTGAGAAAGTTACACACATATAGACAATGGCTCTACAGTACTATCCTAAAATAATCAGTGGCAAAAATTTTTTGGGCACGAGAGCACCTTTTGAACTTCACGAAATGTTCTAAAAAAAATCAGGTACAAAAAAAAATTGCTATGATTCGACCAATCGTGGCATTATTTCAATACAGGCTTCGTGTTTTTTGGGCGTCATGATTTAATTATGAGACAGTTCTTTATATTATCTTTACACCTTTTTACTTCTTAGCTCGCACATAAAGTTGAGTAAATTGTAGTGTTGATGGGAATTTTACTGCAAAATATTGATACGTGTATGGAACTGTCGCCCCGACACAGCTGAATCGGCACCCAAATGAATAAGACGACAACGTGGTTGTTGTGGGTTGGACTCTCGAGCTTCTCCCGTTGGCCTGCATGACTGTGCGCTCTTTAAACCGTTAGCAAGACCAGCTCTCAGTGAATAAATCTTCCGCGTAACATGTTTTGGTGGAAGGTGCGGGGTTTTCACACAACCCGGTTCTGGAACTCTGCAGTGGACGCCAGCTTTGTCCAGCCGCGATGCCTGAAACTGGCACTCAGGCTTCGCCATCTGCGCCGGCTCCATCACCTGCGATTCCCCCCATCTTCTTGACCTTGGCACGTTTTCCGGGACGAACAGCACGGACGTCGAAGAATGGCTCGCATTATTCGAGCGCGTCAGCAAGCACTACAGGTGGGATGAAACGCTTATGCTGGCAAATATTCTATTCTACCTACAAGGTACGGCACGCGCCTGGTATGAGATGCATGAAGAGGAATCAACCAGCTGGGACACATGCAAGCAAAAGCTTCGCGATTTGTTTGGTCGGTCAGTTGCTCGTCAGATGGCAGCCAGGCAGGAACTCGCGTCGCGTGTTCAATCATCGCAGGAGTCGCACGTCACGTACTTCCAAGACGTACTGGCACTGTGCCGGAAGACTGAAAAAAACATGTCCGAGGCGGACAAGATCAGCAATGTGTTGAAAGGCATTGCTGATGATGCTTTCAACATACTAATGTGCAAGAACTGCACCACTGTCGACTCCATCGTATCTGAATGCCGACGATTTGAACAAGCTAAAAGCAGGCGAATAACCCACCACATCGCGAGACTACCAAACACTGCTGCGACTTGGTCTTGCAAGGATTCTGCAGCACCCCGTTCACTTGTGCCTCCTGCCACTATCACAAGGATTGTTCGCCAGGAGCTGGAAGCCATGGCACCTGCTTCTTATCAGCCCCCTACGCAAGACAACTGGGCAACAGTCTCGCTTATTCAAGCCGTCGTACGTCAGGAGTTTGCTAACCTGGGCGTCCAGGTTCCCTGCCCGCCAGACTTATGCCGCAGCCCATGAGCACTCCCGTCCACAACGCTGACCACCACTCTGCTCCACTTGTCGCTGCGGTAGCTTCGACTCCTCGGTTTCCACCACGCTACTGAAATCCATCTGAGTGGCACACGCACGATGATAGACTCATCTGCTTTTCTTGCTCTCGAGTTGGGCACATCTCCCGCCATTGCCTCAACAGGTGGTATTTCCGGCCAAGCTTTCCTAATGTCGACCGCCGTCAGGACCGTGGACACTATTCGCAACCCGGTTTTCCAGATGACCATATTCAGGACCCTTCAGCTCGCCGTTCATCTCCACGCTCCGAACCGTCCTACGCTGACGTCGCCGCCCAAAGAAACTGGTCTAGCCGCTCGCCCTCACCTCAGGGTCGGCCGTCACGCTCCCCTCAACGCCGCCGCTCTCCGTCACCAACTTATTCTGGCCATTCCCCGGGAAACTGACAAGTGCATCTCCTGGAGGTGGCGCTGTGTTGACGACTTGGAACGAAAACCCTCAACCGGCTACAAATTCAAGACGCAATTTACTTTGGGTGTTCGTTGATGGCCACGCCGTTATTGCTCTAATTGACACTGGTGCCCAAGTAACTGTTATGAGTTCCACACTTCGATCTCGCCTGAAAAAGGTTCTCACACCGGCTATATTCTCTACTGTTCGAGTTGCCAACGGAAGTCGAACATCGGTGCTTGGTATGTGCAATGCCTGCATTACTGTTGCTGGCCACCACATTTCCGTTCTCTTTGCAGTCCTCGATGCTTGCCCACACGACGTCATCCTTGGAATTGACTTCTTAACCGCCCACTCCGCCCTCATTGATTGTTCTACCGGTATCTCACGGCTCGAATTGCCTTTGTGCTCCGATTTTACTCCTCCAAGTCGCACTCGGCTACGATCCGTGGAGTCTCTATGGCTGCGGCCCCAGGCTGCTATGTACATTCCTCTGTCGCCCTTCCCGTCCGTTCCTGATGGTGACTATCTGGTGGCTCCCCTCATCGATTTGATCCTTACGCACCACATCACACTACCACATACTATAGTGGTTGTTGCTAACAACATGGTGCTACTTCCAGTTCTGAACTTCTCTACGTCGACCCAAGTTCTTCCCCAAGGCATCACTTTAGCCGATCTTTCCATCCTTGATGAACGTTCGATTTGTTCTTTTACCCCTGATACTAAGACCATGGCGAAACTTGCCACCACGTCGCAATATAAGGCGTTCCTCGACAAAATGATATCCAGCGACCTCTTACCTTCCCAAGTTGCGGCGCTCCGGGGTGTTCTATTTTCTTACCTGGATATCTTTGACGTCGATGACCGTCCCCTGAGCCGCACAAGTGCCGTAACCCACCGCATCAACACCGGCGACGCCAGTCCACTCCACAAACGCCCTTATCACGTGTCACATGCTGAGCGCCAAGTTATACAGACGGAGGTCGAGAAAATGCTGAGTAAGGACATCATTGAGCCTTCATCGAGTCCTTGGGTATCCCCTGTGGTCTGGGTAAAAAGAAGGATAACACCTGGCGCTTTTGCGTCGACTATCGCCACCTGAATCGGATCACCAAGAAGGATGTTTATTCTTTACCCTGGATCGATGATGCGCTCGACTGCCTCCACGGGGCCAACTATTTCTCGTCCCTTGACCTTTGATCCGGATACTGGCAAATTTCGATCGACGACTGCGACCGCGAGAAGACAGCATTCATCACACACGACGGCCTTTACCAATTCAAGGTCATGCCTTTTGGGTTGTGCAATGCCCCGGCTACTTTTGAACGTATTATGGACTCTCTTCTTCACGGTTTCAAATGGTCGACCTGCCTTTGCTATCTGGATGATGTAATCGTTTTCTCGCCCTCCTTCGAAAGCCTCCTGTCTCGTCTCTCGGCAATTCTTGACGTTTTTCGTTGCGCTGGTCTCCAACTGAATTCGTCGAAATGCTCATTTGGACGCCGGCAGATTAAACTACTCGGCCACCTTGTTGACGCCACTGGTGTTCAAACCGACCCTGACAAAGTCCGTGCAGTCCGAGAATTCCCGGTTCCGCGTTCCACACAAGAAGTTTGCAGTTTTATCGGGCTCTGCTCATACTTCCGCCGCTTTGTCTTCAACTTCGCGAATTTTGCTAGGCCCCTCACGGATCTCCTCAAAAAGAATGTGGCCTTTTCTTGGGTAAGGAACCAAGAACATTTCTTCGCGCCGCTAATTACCGCCCTCACATCACCACCTGTGTTGGCTCATTTTGATCCAGCGGCTCGAACAGAGCTTCGCACCGATGCAAGCGGCCATGGCATTGGTGCTATACTCTCTCAGATACAGAATGGCACCAACCGTGTGATAGCCCACGCTAGCCACCTTTTGTGGCAAGCAGAACAAAATTATTCCATCACTGAGTTGGAACGCTTAGCCCTCGTTTGGGCTATTGCGAAATTCCATCCGTACTTATACGAACGTCCGTTTGCAGTCATCACGGACCATCATGCGCTTTGCTGGCTGTCGACGCTTAAGGACCGTACAGGAAGACTCGGCCGATGGGCACTTCGATTACAGGAGTACACATTCTCAGTTGTTTACAAAACTGGAAAGCTGCACAGCGATGCTGACTGCTTATCCCGGCACCCCGTTGATCCACCTAGCTCCACTGATTTGGAATCCAATGCCTGCGTTTTAGCCATCACTGACTTTCTGAACGTGGCCGACGAACAGTGCCGAGATCCATCGCTGCTCACCATCATTGACCGCCTTCAATCGCGTTATGATGACCCTTCTTTTAGCAGATACCTGCTTCAAGACAACATTTTGTACTGCCGCAACTTAGACCTCGACGGCGTGGAACTTTACTCGTCGAACCGCATCACCTGCGAAAGGATGTTCTGCGACAATTTCACGACGCTCCAACTTCTTGACATCTAGGAGTCTCCAGAACTTACGACCGCATTCGAAGACGAGTATTCTGGAAGGGTCTGTACCGCTCTGTTCGCCGTTACGTCGCATCTTGCGACCTCTGCCAGCGCCAAAGGAAGCCTACGACTCCCCCTGCCGGTCTTCTTCAACCTATTGAAGTTCCAGCCGAGCCATTTTATCGAGTGGGGTTGGACTTGCTAGGTCCCTTTCCTACTTCTACAACTGGAAATAAATGGATTGCAGTGGCCACAGAATGAATTGCAGTGGCCACAGACTATGCCACTCGGTATGCAATCACTCGAGCGCTACCAACTAGCTGCGCAACCAACATTGCCGACTTCCTGCTGTACGACATTATTCTCCAGCATGGCGCTCCGTCTCACCTGCTCACAGACCGTGGTCGCTACTTTCTATCTCGTGTGGTTGATGATCTACTCGGATCTTGTGCTTCCTGTCACAACTTCACCACATCTTACCACCCTCAGACTAACAGCCTTACGGAGCGCCTAAACCGCACATTGACAGACATGCTTTCTATGTACGTATCCCTTGACCGCACTGATTGGGACATAACTCTTCCGTTCGTAACGTTCCCCTATAACTCGTCGCGTCATGAAACAACAAGCTACTCCCCTTTTTATCTACTCTTCGAACGTCATCCTTTACTGCCCTTCGACACACTGCTTTCATCAGACCACCCATCCTCCACTTCGTACGCTCAGGATGCGATCACCCGTGCCCTCATGGTACGTGCGGTAGCGCACGCTCGGTTATCGTCGTCGCAGACAGCACAGAAGTCCCTTTATAACTGTTGACATAGAGATGCCGTTTTTTCTGCGGGATCTCTTGTTCTCTTGTGGCTCCCATCTCGACGTGTTGGCCTCTGCGAGAAACTACTATCGCGATACGCTGGGCCCTACCGAGTCATTCGTCAGGTCACACCTGTGACCTACGAGATTGCCGCTACCACAAACTCATCAGCTGCTGCACCCAGAACGGAAGTAGTCCACGTTTCTCGTTTCAAGTCCTACAACGCCGACTCGCTCATTTAACAGGCACCAAGACGGTGCCTTACGGGCCGGGGTGATGATACGTGCATGGAACTGTCGCCCCGGCACAGCTGAATCGGCACCCAAATGAAGAAGACGACAACGTGGTTGTTGTGGGTTGGACTCTCGAGCTTCCCCCGTTGGCCTGCATGACTGTGCGCTCTTTAAGTCGTTAGCAAGACCAGCTCTCGGTGAATAAATCTTCCCCGTAACATCGATCAATTGATTATCAATCAATTGAATGAAATATTTCAATTAAGTGTACCATCTCCTAAACATTTCTTTGCCTGTGTGCAACACAAAGGCTCTAAAATAAAATCCTGAACTTGGAAAAATTGCTGCTTTTGCTTATTTATGTTGGGACATCTGCAGCACCCAAAGGTGGTCCAAGAATATGTAAGTAGGAAAGCGGATACAGGGCTAAAGAGCAACAAAACTACGAGAAAAATCAAGTAATAATAGGACCAAAAAGCTGATTGCATTACAAGGTAAATGTACTAGCTTAGAACGAATAATTGTAGCTCCTGGTCACCGAATCAGATATGAGCGATGCCCTTTGTATTGTACACTTGAAAATTGCAGTGTTTAGGTAAGTTACGTTCTGTAGCATGAAAATTGCTGTGTTGCTGCAGGAGCCACTTCGCATAGTTGCTCTCGCTTCTAATTTATTAGAAGGCTTTCTCTTGGCGGCTTCTTCTGTAGCACAAGAGCTAGCCACTGCTGATTGTCCCCTCCCTCATCAATTCCGACAGTTGTTATGCCACCATTCCTTGGATGCTCAGAACATTAATATACATTCTGGAAATTCAATGGCTACACGTGGTGCTTGCTTTTTAGAGTATTTAGGTATAGGCCTCGTGTTGCAGTTTTATACTTGACAATGTAGGGTGCTTTACGACTTACAGCCACCTCTTCTATGTGTTGTCAAAAAAGGCACGAGCCATCCTTGAAGATAGAATTAAACACTCCGTGACAGGTTGCTGTACACTTTGACTGCGCAGCTGCTGCAAAAGGTCTTGAAGCTGTTTGCTTTGAGCCGTTGGAACAGTATGGCTGACTGTTATGCATGATGAATCATTGCAGTGGCATTATTATGAAACCGCCATATGATTTGCCTTGTTCCATCAGTCACAGTAGCATGACCTGTGGCCTTACTGGGGTGTTTTGCCAAGTTTCTACTTTGAGAATTGTGAAATGAGCATTTGGAAATGAAAGATGACTTCGTCTCCTGCAGGAGCCTGCGTGCACAGTCCTGCGAGTGGTTTTACGAAAACGTAAAGGTCAAATTTAACCATTTTGGAAGTACCAAGGTTCTCCTGTCCCTGTATGGCCCAAAGAAAACAGGCAAGTTTATAATTTTCAGTATTGCAAGGCAGTCTTTTCCCAGTTTATGTGCTTTGGTGCTAGCATGTTAATTGCCATTTTGAGGATTGATCATATTGGCATGGCTTTTTTAAGGACTCTTATTCAATGTTTGTGCCATGAGATCTTGCATTTTTCAAAAAGACATGGTACTTCCTGTGCAGCTGGCAGCACAAAATGAGGTAAAAGGGTGGGCTTCACTTTGACTTGCATTAAAAGAATATCAATAAATGTCTCTTGCTGCCCTACTTTTCTTCAATCTGTTTTCATCTACAGTAGGCTCGTTAAACGAAACCTAAGTGATCGGGAAATGGGTGTTTCATTTAGACGGAGTTCTTTTTACCGAGAGATGAGTAGGCATGTAGAACTCAAATATGAAGTTATTCTCATTAGGGTCAGTCGTGTTATTTAAGTTGCAATTATGCTTAGAGATTTCCATTTACTGAAAGTCTACTCTACTTCTCGAGTTTTCAATAATTTATGCCATACATAAGCAAGTGCACATTTATTTCTAGTGTCTAAACAGTTTCACGATCACAATATGTGCTTTGTTTTTCATGTACATTTTATCATTGAAAGTTTCTGCTTGCCTCCAGGCAATCAAGCATTCCATGATGGAAACTCATTGAATTTCAGATTTGAAAGTGTAGTTCATGATGTTTTATCATTAGTTGATTCAAACTCTTGCACTGGTGTTCTTTTATTTGATGCCCCCTGCAGATAAGGCATCTGATTTAGAAGCTACAGAGCAAGAGGAATCCGATGTTCAACAGCATGTGGAATCTGTAATTGAGAGCCTCCTGGGCGAATCGCTAGATTCTGCCTCTGTGAGTCGTCTCTACAGGCACCCTCTTTGTGAGTCTCTTTCCAAACTACCATGAGATATTAGTGTGTGTGTGCGTGCGTGCATTGGTGTGCATGTGTATTGTACTATTTTGTTTGTGTTCTACCTGATTTTCTTATATATAGAGCATGCTTTTAGGCTTATGTTCAGTGTTTAAAAATTTTCAAGCTCCTATGGTAGATTCGCTAATTTTTATCTGTTGACTGAATCGCTACGTCAAGAAATCAGGACATCCAACTAACAGATTGACTAATTAAACTCTTTAGTTCAATTATGGTACATGTTGCAGTTCATGCATTGTAGCTTGTGAATTTGCCAGTCATACAAAATTGGAATTAACTTTGATAATGCCCGTGTTTTTCAGGTGCACCATTAAACATTTGCTAAAAATGTGTCATTTTTCCTTCACATGTTGTAAGTCAAACACTAAATCAGTATAGACTGATAAATTATTCTTTGAGAACTCAATTGGTTATTAATGTAGTTGTCATAGGTACATCGGTATTAATCTTTGAGAACTGAATTGGTTATTTAGTTGTCATAGATTCATAGGTTGATTACCAGACAAGAAAAGTAGGGTCTAAGTTTCATTTTTGAATATCAGTGGAAACTTTAGCACCTGTATACAAGAGTGGTAACATTGTTTCTAATGTATTTTTATGTATTGGCCTAACTTGATCAAATGTTCTTAAACTTGGTATGTTGTATGTTGTTTTAAAGTGCAATGTTAGAAATTGATGTTCGGAATTGAGAAAGATTAAAAAGATACTGTTCGAACATAAAAACGTCAGAGTGATTTGTTCTAGAAACCTCAAGGAAATGTTGTCGCCTGTGTTTTTTTTTTGCGCATTTTCTCACGGGACAAGCACTTTCTCATTTAAGGAGGGCTGCTTTCTTATTGGCAAATGATAATTTGCTAATGTGTGGAAAAATAACTTTTCTAGTTTTATGTCCTGTACACTGAGAAAATAAATTTCTCAAAAGTCTGGCCCCTTTGTGGTGGTCTAGTGGCTAAGGTACTCGGCTGCTGACTCGCAGGTTGTGGGATCGAATCCCGGCTGCGGTGGCTGCATTTCCGATGGAGGCGGAAATGTTGTAGGCCCGTGAACTCAGATTGGGGTGCACGTTAAAGAACCCTAGGTGGTCGAAATTTCTAGAGCCCTCCACTACGGCGTCTCTCATAATGATGTGATGGTTTTGGGATGTTAAACCCTTTATATAAATCAATCAATCAATCTCAAAAATCACGTCATCCTGAAGATTTGTTTGATCTGAATACATCTGATTAAATTGCAGACTATGATGTATTAAATAAAACCATAACTAGTGCAACCAACCTTATTATTTTCCTCATTCCATGTATTTGATATGGGCCACTTGCAACTTTAGTAAATTCTGTAGTTTCTAAAAAAATATCCGTAAAAAAAAAGAACACATAATAATTTATATCATATGTTGTGTATTTTTTGCTTTTTTTTGCAGATGAAAAGACCTTCACTGATCACAAAGAAAAGCTCTTGGAGGGTGTTTCTCAATTCACAAGAGCCCTTCTCATTGCATTGCAAGGTAAGCATGGGGCCTTTTTTTATACTATTTTCTTTAGCTTTTTGTTTGTTCTTTATATGTGTTTTAGCATTTAATTACAACTTCTAACTAGGACTGCTGCATGCTGCAGTAAGGCTTTGGTTTGGGTGTTTACGCATATAGTACCTGGCTGATCTGCAGCGAAACTGTAATATTGTGTCAGGTTCTGTCGATAATCACATTTCTCGGTGCTATGCCTTCCCAGTTCCATTTGTACTAAATTAGAGGTGTGCGCTATCTGATGAGATGCCTCTCTCACATTTCATTCAAATGGAACTTTCAAACGGCGGTCCCATGTGTCATCACTAAATTGAAAATGCGGTGTTCTCTATTGCCGCCACCATTGCACTGGTTCGACTTGCTTTTAACCAACGTTGCTTCAGGCAGCGCCAGCTTGGGGCACTTGCTGTATGGTGGATGAAACTGTAAAGTTGAAGTTGAAAATGAGGCTTTATTCACAGTATGGTTCATGCAATATTTCAGCTGTGTGTAAAGTTTGAGTGTAGATTGTCCAGCCAGGAAGAGCAAGCACTTACGACACATTGAATGTTCTCTGCATGGTAGGTGAGGGACAGAACATTTAGTTATAGCATATAGCGAGGTAACAATACATGTTCATAAAATCCCACGTGAGAGGTGTTCCAATTTCCTTCTTTCTGTTGTGTTGGCATATATGTATTCATGCTGATGATACTTTAGAATTTACTGCAGTTATTAATACATGGCATTGTTACTACAGAGGACTGCTTGGGTAAATTATGTAAACCTTAGTTTGGCCTCTATGAATTCAGTGCTATGCTGGTGACAGTGGTAACACCGGAAATACAGGTTTCAGTGTGTAGAGCTGAAACTAAACAAGTGTGTGAACTCTTTTTTTTTTTCTCTTGTTGCGAAGCATATTTTAAGAAATGTTTTAAAGTTACTTTACAGCAAGAATTTTTCAAAGAGTATAGTTGCAAAACAGTAAAGTTCTCATATTTCATTTCAGCAAGATGAAACACACTGCTGTGCAGACTTCCATTTTTTCATTTCATAGCTTGCAAGGACTGTAGTTTGTGATTTCGTGTGAGGACACTAGTACAGTTCCTTTCATAAAACACCAGAAGATTGCCTAGCCTTCTCCATTCACCGCACCCCTGTTATTCTGAACCGAGGGTAACTCTGTTTAGAATAACAGGGGTGCAATGAATTTATGGCAGCCAAAAAAAAAACAAAACTGTTTTATGGGGAGTCGCTTTGGCTTCAGACACCTCTTAATACATAATCAATTATTTTAGCGTAAGTGTTGTGTTGTGTGCAGTGTCCATGTGTACTTTCGCGCAGTGAGATGCTATCTTTCGATGTGATTGCAGGAAAGCAGTGTGAAGGAGACCTGACACCTACTAGCACACATGCCAGGCTCAAAGAGCTGATATTTAGTCTCACTAACTATGTGGATGCTCTTCCAACTTTGCAGGTAGGCTGAATTCTGTGCCTATCCCGTGTACAGTGTGTAACAAGGAGCTCTTTTTATTAGCCATTGCAAAGAAATGCTAAACGTGTACACAAGATGGCAAAAAACTAGACACCTGATTGACTTCCTATTTGTGCGTCATCGAATGTCGTTTGTTGTTGGGGATTGAACAACCCAAGCAGATTGAGCAGGAATACTAGCTAGGGCATTTAAGCCTAGTGTCAGAGCTCCACTTGCTTTTCAGCTGAACTGCTCTTCATACTTTTGAAATGCCTATTTGCTATAATGCCTATGAAAATTACATTTTTATCCCTTTTTTTTGAATGCCTAACTAGTCAGTCACACTAATTAAAAGCCTCTTAATTTCTTACATTCATAAAGTTGTGGCAACTTTGGAGTATCCTTATGGTGGCATAGAAACTGGCGAATTACATTTAGCATCTTCGACTGGCAGCACCGGCGCTGTTTTTTGTGCACTGGTGCGGTGGGGTACGTTCGTCTGGGCACCACGCATGCGGTGCCACGTGTTCGGCTGGGCCGGCCAAGACACGAGGGCTTGTCACTGCATAGGTCAATGGTGGAGCGTGGTGCAATCCCATCAGTCCGCACGCGCTGGCAGACGACGCGGTCAACGCAATGACGTTCCATCATTTCAGGCGTAATTTACAGCTGGCGCTGCCACAGAACATGCCTGGACGCGACGGAAAGAACGTGTGGGAGCTTACATAGTCCGGCCGTACTCGCACAAGGCTACCTTTGCTGCCAGGATTTCACCGGACACCGAAGGCAATGCGAGAATTACTGTAACCCTCGTCGAGTTGGTACAGAACTGATGCAGCGCAACCACCTGGAGAACAGACGTGCACCCAATAGACACGTAGCATCTCGCAAGTGTCTTTTATTGTCTGGTTTTCCGTTGTTTGCTCTTTTATTCCCAGTACAAAGGGGACGCTGCGAATTGTCGTCTGCTCAATGGCGTCTTTCGCAGATGGCATGTCATGGATTTGAGTCTTGTGGTTCACACGTTTCGTCTGGCCCGTAGCGGGGCGTGAAACTCGAGCGGTGTTTGACGTAACTTTGTTTCCACCGTCACGGTGCCAGTGCACTTCAGTCGAAGATGTCAATTGATTCATACAAGCTTGTCTTTTATCTGCACTCATTTAAAGCTCATGTAAGTCTTTTTCTTCCAAGGAGGAACGTAACCTGAAAACGAAAGATGCATCTGCCTGTTCTGATGCTTCTGGCAGTGATGATGAAGATGTTGTTTGTGACACTTATGAGGAGCTTCTCGTTGTGGCTGTCATCAATAAGGTACGTTGATTATTCTCTTTCTCAGGTAACGCTGTGCGTTCAATGCATAAGACATTTGTGTCTTTTATTATTTATTCCTGTAGGCTGTTGAAATGGCTCAACGTAAATACGCAACGGACGGTTCAGCTGGGGATTTGAAAAATGCATGTGAACCTGACATCATCAGGACAGCAAAAAAAGGTGAGAAATGCCACAAAACAGTGATCTCACAGTGTGGGAAGCTTGAAGGAACTTCAGAATTTACCTTTTTACTTGTTTTAATACAGTCGATGACCAATAATACGGATTCCACGGGGAATGCACATAAGTACGAATTATATAATGTCCGAAAAAACAAATGCGTCAGAAAAAAAATTATTGAGGCTTCAGTGATCCGGTGGCCAGAAAAATCTGTCAATGCGTCACTGCACACCTTTCCGCTTACATGCAATAAGTCCGTGTGTATTTCTACCAGTGTGGTATGCTCGCTTTAGGACAACAGGTAGGACAACGAAAGAATTGCAAGGGCTCAAGACAGGTCCGCATGTGACGGCTCCGGAGCCCACGGTGCGTCGTCATCATTAGAGTCAGACTCACTGTTTGCCGGTTGAAGAACCAGCTCATTTATGTCGTCATCGTTTAATTCGGCACACGACGATACAAAACTGTCCACGTTTGGGAAGTCTTCAAACGTAACTGCATCAGGAATGGCACACCGCAGCCTCGCAGGTCGTCAATAACTTTTGCACTTTAGCCCATTGTGCTGGGCGGCAAGTCCGGCTCTTCAGTTGCAGTGTCGGGTTCTTGAACTCCGGAAACGTTGAACTCTCGGGCAACTTCGACTTGCTGGCGACCACTGAGCACTTGCAGATAGATGGCAGTTTTTCTTGCCCATAGTTAGCATTGTGTATGTCTGCTGTGTTTCATCGCCGTCAATGTTGCCTTCGGCACTGGCTGTGAAGGACCGTTGTTGACATTTAACTCAGATCTTTTGAGACAGCAGAGCGCAAAATAACGCAGGTCCCAACGCAAAACCGAATGCACGCAGAATTCAGCAAAACGCAGTACCGCAGACACATGCGACAGAATGGCGGCGATAGCAGTACAGCGTTGTAACAGCGTGGGGATAGCGGAACCGGAACATAGGAGGTCGCGATATTGATATGACCTCCCACAGTTGAGCAGTGCCTCCAAGATTGGCATTCCATAATATAAAGGTGGGAGGCAATTGAAATAAATCCTAAGAGATCACCAGTTTGCTTTCATTTTTTATCTCTGAGGCCATACTTTGTATAGTGTCTGTACCGGAGGAGATAATGGCTGCTGATCCGGTGCGCCCTCCTCGTAACATAGTCCTGATTGCAGGACCTAGTCCAGTCCAGATTGCAGGACATAGTCCAGAATGCAGATCTGGCAGCTGTCCGAATTATCGGTGTCCGATTTATCGGTCTCTGACTGTAGCTCGAAGATGAGTAATAATAGCAGAAACTACACAGTGTTGGTGCATGTAGGAATAGTTGATGGGCATTTGTAACATTTGTCTACTACGCTGTATCTGTTTTTCCCCTTAAATATGAAGCAACTAGCTCAGCAACAAGCCCTGTCAACATTTGTAACAGTTCATACAATAGGCCAGGTCCTACACTAAGAGATACAACAGTCAAAAAATGAAATTGTTCAAAGTAGCTCAGAATATCCAGCGTGCCAGTTTTATTTGCAGATGCAGCAAGGCATAATGAATATTTCTTTTCTGTAGTTCCATGAAAAATGTCATATGTGTCTGGTCCTACAAATGGTCATGATTGAATGAATTTTCGGGTAAACATAAGCAAGCCAGGAACATGCAGCATTTAAGGAGCAAGGAGTTCGCTGGCTTGGCGCAGAGATTGTGCCGACGTAACGAAGTAACTTGGAAAATGAAGCGAGAAGCACATTTGCTGTAGTGCTTCGTTGATTTTTAACCTATTCGCTACTGTTGACGACTATAGTCATCTTGAGATTTTGTAACAAAATGACTTGTGAAGACTATACTCGTCATCAACGAAAATTTGTCCCTCATGGAACCACCTTGTACTATCTCATACTTGTGTTTCTTGACGCTAGGCAGCCATACTTGTCTGTGTTGGGCCATTGGTATCTTGTATTTCATTTTATTGCGTTAGAAAAAAAGAAAAACATTATCTAATAATGGCATCACTCATTATCATATGGTGGTTTATGGATGTTAAAATACCAGCAATTATTATTATTATTATTAATGTTCCTTTTCATTGCCATGCAATGAAGCCACCTTTGAGGTAATCTTTTATTCAACACGATTAGGTACATAAAGTAACTTTATTGCATTGAAAGAATGGTACAGCTTGATTAAAAAAAGTTCTACAAATTGAGCAAGAAAAATTTCTTTTTGTTATTTTTTCTAATTTTCTTTCTTACGGTTATGAAAGGGTTAATAAGTATCTTATCCAGCTCCTCACTTTCATGTGCCTTATTTGCAGAACATATTGATGTCGGCTGCCAATCAGACATCCCATTGTCTGACTCTGGACAGGAAGAGGAAGAGTTCACGGAGGAAACTGAGTCTGACGAGTTCTTCTGGTCACGTGTCAAGGAGGACCCGTTTAAGTATATTGTGAGTTCTTAAAATACTGTGCACTTGAATATGGAAGCTTCTGCTGAAAATTCAAAGTTTGGTAGGGAACTGAAAAGTGGTCTTCCTTCAATGGACTGCGTTGTGCCTCACGTAACTTTTCCATTTGCCATGGGCTATGTAGCTAGTGTCCTTGTTCCTGTTAGTGACATTAAAAGTACAGCTAAACTGAAAACTACGTCTGTGTAATGCTGAAGGTATGCTAATGTGTGAAAGCATGTCATTCCAGTGTCTCCGAGTCAAATGCAAAATTCATTTGGCTCATGACAGCACGTCCTTCAAATCACTTACACAACTTTTAATGTGCTCGCTTTTCTATCTACAGATTGAGGAAAAAATTGAGGAGGAAATCACCGAGGCTTACACGGAATCTGACGACGACAGGAATAGAGCTCTTTCTGACCCCGAGGAGTGCACCAGCAGTTCTCGCATGCAAGTTCCCTTCACCCTGGATTTATCTCGAGAGCATAGGGTAGGTGCGCTATTTGTGCTTTTGTTTGTTCGCTGTTTTTACTTTGTTAAATGAGTAGTGTATTATCTTTAACATGCATGTATAGCTTGCTTGAGACAATGAACTGTGACCTTCACTTGCATGGTTATGGTTTATTTTATGTGACCTTCCATGAACATGAAATTGCAAAGTAATGTTAATCTTACATTTTCAATGTTGTAAGCGGGATGAAACACAGTTAAAAGAACAATGGGTTGGGAGAGACAATGCATTTGCAGTACAGCTGCAGAATGACATGACTTTTATAGCTTACAGCAGTAATGCCGGGGTAATAGTAGGCACCGTGTGCGCATGGCAATACTGACAATGAAACTTAGACGCAACCATGAGTGCTCTCTGCTTCTCTTCTGAAGAGATGCCACGCAGCCAGGCGAATACATATGTCCTGCATGAACAAAAACGTTTGGTGAAGAATGCAATACACGGCTTCCTTTTTCACGTTTCTGCAGGTTCCCTTTCCAGAGATGGGTGTGGACATTGTCACTCCCTATGCCTTGGACTCTGACGAGGAAGAGCTAGAAGGAGATGATGTTGATGGCCACGAGGCCAGTGCCAAAGGCAGTGGGGATGATACGCCAGCTCGCATCTGGACGACGTGTGTGCAGGATTGGGAGGACAACTGGTTGTTTCGACAGCGAAAGCGCAGTGCTGCCCTTGGTGCCTTCAGGGGTGGTCGCTACGCAGCCTACTACGACCCCATAAACATGGTCATTCCTAATCCCTCGGATGATTGCGGACGGGTACGATTGGGAAGCAGGTAAAGATCGGTGTGTTTGTGGACTTTTGTAGAGTTCAGACATAAAAACTGCCATTTGCTTGGGATACCTACCTAGTTATCGTAAAGTTAATGGGGTAGCCAAGCAAATGCTCTTTTCTCAAATGTTGGCCACTGTCCTTTTGCTATGTAGGGCACCATTAGTCTGACACCATTCTTTCAACTGTTTGACAACAGAGCTTGTAGGGCTGCAAGCACATTTAGAATGGTTAGAGTGGAGTTCAATGTGGGAAAGTTATTGCACACAAGTGATAAACATCCGTGAAGGTGTTTAGGTGTACGTGAAGCTATAGTTGAGAGGCAATGTATTTGTGTAATGTAATGACATCTGGTCTCTGTAGTGCCCTTTTAAGTTCCTGACCGCAGAAGGACAGTTTTTTATCTGAAACTAAACCAGTAACATGCATATGAGCATGATGCATTGAGAAACGTGCCTTTTACAGTGTCCTTATCTGTATTCATATGCTCTACCTTACTTGGATCTTTATTGTGAAAGTGGTGCTAGTAAAAGACGAGCGACTTGATGTACACATTGTTGGCTTCCACGTAGTGCTAACTCGCTGTTAAGTACTGGCGTTAATGTGATTTGGCATTTTCGTTCCAGGGACCTTGATGAACTTTCAGAAATGTCTGAGAAGCTTTCTGTTGGTTCTTTAGAATTGTCTAGTGCATCGGACTCTGAAGAGGACTTGGGTGCGAATGAGGTTTTTGAGAAGGAGGCCACGAAAGTAGCCACCATCAATGGTAACGGCAAGAGTGCCACAGGCCCACGGAAATCTGTTGATGCTCCGGTAAAAGCATTCATTCTATTTCTTCGCCATGCTTACTTCTAACCACTTATTTTTGCAGCCTATTAAGTAACCTAAATTGCCCAGTTTCTGGTATGTAATGCCTGTTGCTTCCAATATGTGCAGACCAATTGGAAGTACAAATCACTCGTAGAGGATGAAAAAGACAACAGGGGTTTCCCAAAGCCACAGCTGAGAGCCTCGCTGCAGATGATGCAAGACTCCAAGAGTTCTGGGTGGCCATTGACATCAACTCCAAAAAAGGACAAAAAAGAGCATGTTTCAGCTGCCAAGATAATTTTGAAACAGTTGAGGATACCTGCCTACTCTGATCCTGGTGCAAGAAAACAGTGCAGAGACCCTACACTGCACTTCAATTTGCATCCAGAAGCCAAGACCACATTACATTGTGGAAAGATTGCCAAGTTTGTCTGTGAGGTGTCAACACCCAAGCTGCTGGGCAAGTATAATGAGAACATTTTTTTTTTGTTTTTTCGAGCCCTAGGAAAAGCTGCAGTATTTATCTTTGGCAATGCTTTTTGCAGGTGTTGCCTGGTTTCAAGGCAAGAATCAGCTGGTGCCAAACGACCATTGTCGAATTACTAGGATTCGTGGAAAAGAATATGTCTTAGAGCTTTACAATGTTGGCAAAAGCGATGAAGGCACCTACTCTGCTGTTGCCTACACCGACAAAGACGAAGTCTGGTGCGACTTTGCCTTGGCTGTAAGAGGTGTGCACCTTTTCTTGATTCTCTTATTTTAGTATAGTACGAATGGCCAATTTATGAAGATGGGCTGAGCCATATTGTACATGTACTACTAAATACAAGTGTGTGCATGTGTGCGTGTGTGCGCCCCGCCGCGGTGGTCTAGTGGCTAAGGTACTCGGCTGCTGACCCGCAGGTCGCGGGATCGAATCCCGGCTGCGGCGGCTGCATTTCCGATGGAGGCGGAAATGTTGTAGGCCCGTGTGCTCAGATTTGGGTGCACGTTAAAAAACCCCAGGTAGTCGAAATTTCCGGAGCCCTCCACTACGGCGTCTCTCATAATCATATGGTGGTTTTGGGACGTTAAACCCCACATATCAATCAATCAATCAATCAATCATGTGTGCGTGTGTGCATATGTGTGTGTGTGAGAGAGAGAAGGGTTGTACAGCTCTCTATTGTGTTTGTAAGGACTTTTGTTTCGTAGAGACTGGGTAGTAACCATAGGATGGGTGAATACGCACATGTACGGTATGCCAAACAGGCTTAAGACAGTGAAAGATGTACACATGTGTCATCGCATGTATGTTTAAAAAGTGTGCCTTTTTCGATCATTTCTCCTTCTTTGCATGTGCTGCACTTTGGGAATACGTAGAATTTTATTGTCTTTCCATTATTTTTTTTCCTTGCCACAGCAACTCACCGGATTTTGCTTGTGCAATCCGAATGTGCATCATAGCGCGGCTGATTTTCATTTCCTCCTTCGGGCGATTATCGCTGCTTGCACCAGCAAAGCTGACGACCGTCGGGTTTCTGATCTCTGAAAGGGTGACTGCTTGTTAGTCGCTCGTGTATGGCTCCTCAGGGCGCGCTTTAGTCTGGTTCTGTATAGTTTAAATTACACAAACGATGCCGTCATGGTTGTGGTTCCTGTTTTATGCACAAAGGAAAGCTAACTCCATCTCATTGGAGATAAGACGAAGGAATATTACAGCTTTTTCACTTGTTTTGATTTTCGGATGGATTCACAACCAAACAGTTTTGTGTGCTCACTAACGCACGCAGTTCACTTACGCAATAGAAGTGCATGCCTCGCGCTTTGCAAGGAAGTTTCTGCCTACCGATGCTAAAGGAAGCAGGATCCAGAGGAGATGCTATGTCTGCCAATGCTACTCGGTGACAGAAACTTCAGTAAAGAAACACGCTACAGGTGTTTCGAGTGCAAAAAACCACTCTGTGTGGAGCCATGCTTTAAAGACACTGAGAAGCTTTGAGTTAGAGCGCAAAAATATTTACTGGAAAAGTACTCTTCTGAGTTTATCTTAATATGTGGGGAGCCATGTTTATTACAATGCATAATTTTTGTTGGTAAAATGTGTAAGCACTTTTTAGTATTTTGTTTGCTATTACTCACAAATAAGGAACCTGTATGTAACAACACAAATGACTTTCTGTTCCTTTGTGGTCACTCAGAAATTTTTTACAATTTTTAAAAATAGATTCATCTGATGGATGGTTCAGTAACAGATACACATTTCTGAGACACACATTTCACACACAAAAAAATTTGTTGTCAAAGAGTTACCTGCTTTAATTAACCCCCATGTGTCTCCTTCATTACTATGTGGTGCAAATAAAAGGGCCCACAAACATGAAGATACAGTACCTGTGCTGCAGGTTATTATCCTTCACGTTACATTTATAATATGGACCTATACCTGCCTGCCCAGTTTACTGCTTATGTCTGTTTTGTTATTTTTTCTGTTGTAAACTTGTGCTGTTTACATGAATATGCATCCATATCAACTTTGCTTGTGTAGTAGGGTGTGCATTTCAGGTAGTTAGTTCACGATTTGTAGAAAAGAGTGCTGAAACATTTTATGAAAAAAAGGACACAAATCCTGGCACTATGGTTTACTTATCCTTCTCTTCATCCTGTCTTTCAGTGCTGTTTTTTACAAATCATTGTGTAATTGGGAAGATTTCATTGGGGGAGACTTCTGTAGATTTGATGTTGTGATAAATCGTTACTATTCAGTGTACCAAACAGAACAAGGCTTGCCATGGTTCGGTGTTAATTGCATGCTGCAGAATTCTGCTCAAAGGAGTTTGAAGGAACCAAGAAAACCTGTTGGTCTTATCAAAACTTGGCCATAAAAGAAATTGTTATAAATGAAATGCATTACTTAATAAGTACATTCAGCTGACTTGTGTGCTAAAATTGAAGGGGTGCATATAAAAAAAAAAGGAACTTTTTCGCCTGATTTATGTTGCCTTGTTTTGGCTCTATCAGTTTCATATTTATGGTTGTGATGAAAAAATGTCTGTGAGGAAGTAACTCAGCGTTGCCATTTTATGCCACAGCTACGAGCCGTGCCACAAATGCACCAGACTTCACGGTGGCTCCGCACATAGTAGAGCTGACTGGAGATCCCTGGGTGCAAATCTCGTGCACTGTGAGCGGTTACCCTGAGCCACGAGTTTGGTTCCTACGGGATGACCTACCCCTTCCTGACAGTGAAGAGGAAAGGTTCTGTGTAGGTGAGCGGGGCCTCTGTAAATTTGCCGCAGGTAACAAAATTTTGGCAGAAGCCATCTTGACACGACTGTGGACATTTGGCGCTTTGCAGTGCCCTATTTTACATATGTTCTTAGATAGAATCAACATCTTGACTATTTTATAAATTTAATATTCTTTTGTGTTATAGTATCTCGATGATAAATATCTATAATTCCCCCAGTTGTGCATAAAATTTGTACGGCGCTTGAGATTTATAATTTCAATCAGGGTGTGGTCAGTGTCAATAGCAATACAGTGGACTCTCAGTAAACCGAAATCTGTTAAATGGAACTGCTGCTTAAATGGAACAACTGCTTCTGATATGATTGCTTTCATACTTGAATGCTGCAACCCAGCTCACCTTTTAGTAAACGGAACTCCTGTTAAATGGAACACATTTTCCCGGTCCCTTCAGGTTCCGTTTAATGAGAGTACTGTATATTGTGTCATAAGTCAACACTATAACTGGTAAGTTGCATTAAATTAGTTTATTGAAGGGAAAGCCTCAAGTTCTTCATCAGACATTGATGTTTAAAAATATGGCATGTGGTACAAGAACCCACGTAATTCCATAAAAGTCTGAAATCTTTTTTTTTTTTTCAGTTAGCTGGAATTGAGCGCACATGTAATATGCGCGGCAGTCAGGTATTCTACCAAAGAGCCATTGTAGTGCGCGAAACAGCTTTTGAAAAACACCTTATGCAGTCTTTATGTTGGTCAGTGAGCGTCATTAAGAAATGTAATAATGCGTGACATGAGCATAGAATTGCACCATGTGAATTGCATAACAAGTGAGCGTTGGGGAATCATTAACCCGTTACAGAGAGCTGAGCTATAATTCATAAGCAGCAGCAGCAGCCACAGCATCAGCTAATGTTGAAGCTAGACACATGAATTCTCTCTGATGACAATGATGGTGATGATTAAATAGCGGCACTACATGAATGGATTTCGCCTTTGAATCCTCTTTAGTGAAGCGTATGGGATTCTTCAAGTGTTTTAGGTGCAGGGGTGAAATATGATGACATTATGTGATGATTACATTCAATTTTAATATAGTCATTTGAGATTGGTTCTTCTTTGCATGTTTACGCTATTTCTCCTACTTATATATGAGCTCTCTCTCTTTGCAACTGCCACATGTGTGCATGTTTCTTTTCATGTCTTCTCTCTTTCTCTCCCCTATTTCCCGACTGCTGCTGACTGATGCTTAGCCTTTCTTCGCCATTGGGTGTGTGTACATTGCTATCTTTTCTATGCTTACTGTTCAGTGTTCATTGCTCCTTTGTTTTTTGCACATGCAGCTCCCACAAAACATAACATGGTGAAATGTGACAAGTTCTGTAGTATTTGCAATGCAGGTGTGCTACCTGGGATTGAAATACATGCTGAAAAGTTGGTTTTATGCAGTTCACATACCCATTCGTCTCCCTCTCTGTGATGCAAGGATGTTCAGCTTTTTAACTTTCGTGACTGGGTTTTCAAGCTATTTAATTACAACTGTACATCCTTTTTACTTAGCAAACAAGTTACTACTATTATGCATTGGGGTGTAACTGATCCCACTACAATGTTCTTGGAATGGGCCTGAACCTGATCATACATCACATGAGAAAAATATTGATTGCTGGTTTACGTATAAGTGACAACAGTGTTATAGTCTTCACAGAAGGACTGGTTTAAATGCAGGCTTATCTAAGCAATTTCGATGTGCCAGTGCTGTTGTTCAAAAGAACCGAGTTTCTGTACAAGCACGTGAGAGGTAACCTATGCGAAATAGGTATCCTCCATTGAGGAAGTTTCATGCAGACTTTATGCAGTCTATGAATTAACTGTCCCGATTTAGTCAAAACAATTTATTACTTTGCCATGTTTGACATGTTCAAATTTCTTGAAGTGATACACGATTAGGTCAACACAGCTAGCACTACGCTTCATATTAGATACTTCTATGTTGTACTAGTCTTGCTTCTATCATTAATTTTAATATAATTTTGCACCAGGTACAATCCTGCTTAGTTAAATGTAGTGTGCATGTCTCAAATTTGCGTGTTGCTATGTAGTAGCGATATGAACTGATTGTACAAGACTCTTATTTTTATGTTGTTTAGGTCAATATTTGATGGCTGTTTTCTCTAACATTGCTGTTTGATATGGCTTGAGGATTTACTCTGCAAGCACTCACTTGCTTTGCTACTGTTTTCAGTACATTCGGTGATGGAAATAAATTTTTGAAAGCTTAGAGTTGGATGCATTTAGGATCAGCGTAGGCTTGCCTTCCAGTGCAGTGCTTGTAAGATGGCTGCATTTATGAGTATGCCTGCTGTTACAGTTCTCTGAATTTCACAGATATTTATACAAAAACTTCAGTTGCTGTTTCAAACCTGCCAACACGATCATTTCATGTGTTTCGTGCACTTCCTTGCAGAACTTGATGACGTGTCATATATTTAGCTCAAGGCTTTGATCGAAAATGACAAAGAAAATTAACAAAAATTGCCAAATACAAGTCATCGTCAACAAGCGAGTGCATTCACTTGAGTACTGCTACCTAGGGTGTTTCAGCTTGGCACATTTAAGTCTGTACAACGCGTTGATGATAAACTTTACTGTTCTAAACCATATTGTGAACCAGTTAAGTGCTGCTAAATGGTTCATGAAAAGCTATAAACTTTTTGTTCCCGAAACTAGCGCTGAACCAGAGTGAAATGGGGCACCCTAAACAAAATTAAAATCTTATTTTTTTTTTCTCAATACAGCGTCCTGATTAGAGTGTTGTTCAGTAGTGTAAAATTGTATTGTGTGAAGTCGATCCCAGATATATCAAACTCGCAGGGGATCGCGAAATAGTTGATGTATTGATAATTTGAAATACAAAATAGGCATGCTTAGGGCCTAAATTAATGCATTTTAGGCCTTTGAAATCGTTACAAGTGCTAATACAATGATTTGCTCACAGTATAATGAAGAACAAGGAGACAACTGCAAGTTACCGCAATTTATTTCGCATGAAAATAGTCGAACTCTGCTACAACGAACACCGCTTCAACGAAATTTCCGCTACAATGAAAAATTCACGATTCTCCGTCAGCAGTCCATAGGAGTCAATGCATAAATATTGCTGCCACAATGAACACTTTTTCTTCGATCGTCCCACTTCAACGAAATTTCACGATGCAATTCCAGGCTCAGATACTTATTTTTATGCAGTAAACCCAATCTTTGACAGAGCCTGAAAATGGGTCAACGAAGTCTAAAACATGCGTTGGCACCACCAGAAACCGCCGCTACACCGCCACTGTTCAGCAAGTATGGGCGCTGCGATTGCTTGATAGTGATGGCAATGAGACTGCCTTGCCAGAGTGTAGCAACTTTAGCCCTGCTTTTGCCACTGGCTTGCTTTTGAGCCGCAGACGGTCCGAAGCTGAAGCTCAGTCGCTCAGTTCATGGTTTCATTGACGCAGCTGCTGGGTGCAACCGCGGAATGATGCTTTTTCCGATCCCGATGCTTATCATGTTCCCCCTTTGCCACTGTGGTAACTAATAAGAGCGGCTGTTCGTCCGCATTTTCGACAAAATCGGCTAGCTGCGAGTGATGGATGATGAGAATGGCATAGAATAATGCAAAAGTCCCCGCTCCATGATACCCTGCCTCCATCTCGGCATTGTCGGATACTTTTGGTGGCGGACTGGTGTTAACGTGTTAATGCAACTGTTTGGTTCGTTCACGAAGGTGGTTTTAGGCTTTGTTTCAGCGTGCTTTTCACCATGGCCTCGCTATGCATGGGTGAGAATCACGTCGTGACGCTGCTGGGGAAGAATAGGAAGCAGCAGACATTTTTTCAATGTTGAGAATAAAGGTTCCTTTGTTTTGCTAGCTCAGATCAGCTATATTTTTTCGATTTCACTACAAGGAAATTTTCGCTTAAAAAAATTTTTCCGTGCCCCGTCAGTTTCATTGTAGCGGGTTTCACTGTAGTTCGTAAACTTGTCTCGTTGTAGCGGGTTTGACTGTAGTTCGTAAACTTGTCTCACTTGTTGCGCACCGTCAAGTTCCAGTCAGCTTCAATATCACTGAAGCTTTTCAAATGAGCGAATCCAGCTCCTTCAGCCACAACAACGATTATTGATGCAGATTCCCGCTGCAAGCTTTGTAGTGCGGCCAAATGTTGACTAGCGGCGGCAGCAGAGGAAGTGGTATATTCATAACCGCATTGGTTCACTTCCACGGCAACAACGGCAGCCATAATCTCCGCATCGATGCAGTCAGAAACGGCTACATTGTCATCTGCACTGATGAAGTCGTTCGCTGTCCGAGATAGGGCCTGGAAATGCGGATAAGTCGCAGAATTCACTGAGGCACCGCATGCCATTGTCAGCAGTCATGACGCACCCGAAGTCGTTACCTGGCTCGCAAGGAAAGTTTACGACGTTGCTTGACTTATTGTCGCTCCAAGTGCCAGTCATAATTTCTATCGCTGCGTGTGGGTCAATGTTCTGTTCGACTCTCTAATGAGGATTTATCAGGAATGAAGCAAGAAGTACACAAGTCCACAAGGCGCAAAAGGCAACGCCGAGCCATGCCGTCGAGTTCCCTCCGTTGACGTTGTTCGCGTTGCCGATGTCACTTATGGCTTTGTAGCGTGCAGCTGCTGCTTTCAGGTGTTTTGATTCGAAAAGCTTGAAAAAGCGTATTCTCTGAGACATGCATTTCAAAACCGAAAACACAAAATACGTCGCAAGGTTGCACGTCTTGAAAGCCATGCTTTTCAGGCTTGCATGCCATTGTGCGCTAGCAAACAAGGAAGGGAGTGCGGACATTGGGCCGAATCACTTTGCATTCTTATTTAGGTGTCCTCTGCAATCGGTCATTTTGAAAACACTGTGCCCGCGTGTCAAGACCTGCAGAATGTACGCATCAAACATAAAGGTGCAATGGCAAGCGCCGTGCAACGGAGCAGATTAGCGCGATAGAACAACACCGCCTTTTTCGCCACCTGTGTGCGAAAAGGGACTGGAACTTCTTACAACCCAGCCGATAATTGATCAGTAGTTGCTAGGAAAAATTCATTTTTTGGGCTTTGGCGTGGTGCAGCGTTCAATATAGTGGATGTTCTGCTGCGGGGCAGTTCGATATATGGGTGCACTGCTACCATACTTTTGCATGGGAAATTCTAGGGGATTTGTGAACTGTTTGATATAGTCGGTAATTCTATACATCCGAGTTTGATATATAGGGAATAGACTGTATTACATCACTGCTACTTGCCTTCACTGATGAGCTAAGTTGTGCTCTCACATATATAAAAGTTATTGTGACATACATGTTAGTCATCAGCTGAGAAATCTAGCTGGCTTACTGAAACAATAATTCCTTATGAATGTTTTCTTGATACTTCCATGCTTTATAGAATTTTATTAATTAACATTACTGACGACATTACTGATCTTTTAATTGAAATTTAAAGAGCTTAAATAGGTGAAAATATATTTTAGTGATGGGTGTGAGGTGCATTTTGAGTTGTGTTTGATCAATTGATCAACATTGTTCAGTAAACAAAATTGTGATAATGTGGTGTGTTTTCTTCGGCTATAGAGAACAAAGGCTATGGGGAATGGTGTTTGAGGATGCAAAGCCCCACACCTGAAGATGAAGCCAAATATACTGCTGTGGCTGGGAACAGTGTTGGCAGAGCTCATAGCTCAATCACCTTCCGCCTGTGTGAGTTTGTGGTTTCCTTCTCTTTTCCCAGATATGAGAATTCCGTCCTTCTTCTCTATTAAGTTGGCTACAACTTAAGGATAATTGTAAGCTCCGCCCTTAGCTGCTGTTCTACCCCCAGAAGTATTGCATAAGTGCCTGATGCAATCGCGATTGCTTATTTACATAACGCCGAGCGTATCTCGTGCATTTTACGTAGGTGGCTTTTCTATACAGGTACATATTGGTGCTAGTAGCTTTTGAAACTTGGACTTTCTGGCTTCACTGCTCAGCAAAGCATAATATTTTAACCAGGGACAGTGAACTTTTAATTCATAACATGCCTAGCATTTGCATCAGCAGTGAAGCCCCGCCACGTAGGTCTAGGGACTAAGGTACTTGGCTGCTGTCTGGTATTTCGTGGAATGGAATCCCAGCTGCGGCCGCTGCATTTCCGATGGAGGCGGAAATGCTGTAGGCCTGTGTGCTCAGATTTGGGTGCACGTTAAAGAACCCCAGGTGGTTGAAACTTCCGGAGCCCTCCACTACGGCGTCTCTCATAATCATATGGTAGTTTTGAGATGTTAAACCTCACATATCAATCAATTGAATCAGCAGTGAAAAAGTATTTATTGTTACAGTGGAAACTACCAAGCATGACTCTCTTATACAGATGAATGGAAGGCGCTCCGCAGTACTGCGAGTGGAGCGTGTATTTATTTTTATTTAGCGCCGTGTCCTCTATATTCTCCGCAATGTCCGTGCTATTTGTTTCCCCAGAATTGCACTAAATGGGAAGCATTTCTGAGCGAAACAAAGGCACTTTTAGCGTTTATGGTGACGGTGGTGGTGAAAATATATTATTTTAGCCTGTGATGACAGCCTTTTGATGGGCCGGCTGGATGTCGCATAGTGTGGCTGGGAGCTTGTGGTTCTCAGCTAGTGTTGGAGCCCAGCCTGCCAGCTGTTTCTGTGCAGCCTAGAGCTGGACCCTGCTATCTTTCATTGCTCTACATTGGTGAGTTGTCATTCTACAAGTGGCTGGAACTCGGCGCTCATGTATATGATGTGGTGAAAATCTGAGTGTGCATTCAGGGGAGAAGAGGCCAGGGTTGATTAGAGCAAGGGGAGCTGGGGATGAAAGGGTACTTCGATTGAAGTTCATGCCAGGTCACCTGCTCCAGTTTATAGAGCGATTTGTGGGGGAAGGGAGGAAGGGATATTGAAGCTGGATCTCCTTGTAGTGGAGATTTCTTTGTAATCAACCATGCTTTCGATTGCGCTCCCTGGGTCTGTAGTTGGCCCTGCTCGATTGACGTGCGCTCGAACTGTGTTGTGGGTTGCTTCATTTCCTGGGTTGCCCGCATGAGCCGTTATCCATTGGAGTTGATTTCATCTAATCGGGGGTTGAATTGAATTCAGAATTTCGGGTGCTCACCTGTGAACCCTGCCTCATGCAAAATTATGGATTGCTGTTTTCGAGTCACTAAAGATTACTATGGCAATGGTTGAGGAGATTGCCAAGGTGATTGCAGATTCCTCCGCCTTTAGAGAGGATAGAGCATTGGTCGAACTAGACACCATTCGGTGGAGTGTTAGAAACAACGCTCAAGACATAGGCTTGTTGAGGCATTCTGTGGCATCTACATAGACTGCATTGTCATTTGTCTGATAATGTTTTTGTAGCGCCATTGCTCTGGCTTGACATTTATATACATGTCGGTCAGTTGATAATGATCAATATTAACAGAGAAGCGTGGGTGTGAATGTTGATCATGACTCTCTGGTCGTCATGTAAATAGTGCCAAAATTGGGGTGTGGACATACCAAAACCTGTTCCTCCAGTCACATGAGGCACAAACCTATATATCACATGCAGCCTGCTCTATGCGGGTATGCCCCGCAGGGGATTCAGTTTGTGTACCCAGGAACAGCGAAAGCAGACATTGGTAGATAATCAAGAAATTGTGGCATCAGCTGTGTTGACCCAACAAATAAAAGCTATAAAAATTGGGACGCAGCGGAAATTGAACCGAGGGAATCTGCATTGCAATCAATTATTTTCTACTACACAGCCACACCTGGTCTTGAAACTATATTGTAAGAAGACCCTGTGCAACAGTAGTGTCTTTTCAATGTTAATTGTAGTTGCAGTGATGGCTATCCAATTTTATGGCAGGATAATAAACATTACCTGTGTACTTCTATGATACAGACATGTTAGCTAACACCAATTTGGGTTTTAGTGTACTCTTACAACAGTGCAGCAAACTCTACATATGTACTCTGATGATTTGGCAAGCCATATTTTATCGTTACTAAACCCCAGAGAAACACACTACCGAATGCTACGCATGGTATTCACACAACTGCATGTGAAATCCCAATGTAGTATGCAGTTCGTTTCAGTAAAACTGACTTCTGCTCTGTGACAGGAGCTTTGATGTTATGACAGGCCATGAATTACCCTTTAAACGTCGTTGTAGTCAGCATGCTTGGTGAGCGCATAATGTGCACACAACTACTTCGTTTGGAATACTCTTGGATCCAAATAATAATACTTTACTCAATGCCAAGAAATGCAGCATTGACAGTTACTCGCTGGATGCTTCATATGAAACTGAATCTCGCAATTCTCACGATCCTGACCCACATGAAATTCTTTAGAGGCGTAGCAGCTCTTTGATTAGCCCGCGTAATGCTGTCCCTCCATGCGCACCATGCTCCCCTGGCTGCAGGTGTTGAGGTGGTGCCAAGTAGGTGATGTCTTCCCTTGCAGTGCGCGCGCATCGACGTCACTCTCTTTCTATCCTGTCGCGCTTGCCGCGTGTCATTTATCTCGCTTCACCCTCTCCATCGCTTGCAACATCCGAGTGCACATCGAGTGAAAACACTCTTTCGGCTCGTTTATCTGTTATGAAACTTACACGAAACCCAACCCACCTCCCGTGTATTTGCGTTTCAAAGAAACGTTAGCTTGAGTAAAGGCTACTCAGGGTATCGTTTTAAACCGTTCTTTCAGCACCCACATCCACGTTCGTTTCAGCTGGGTCAACAGCATGCGTACCGCTGTTGCTTAGCATCCCATTACGCTTCCCTTTGGGGAGAGGGTCCATACTTTTTCATTCTTAGGAAGCCGTACTATAGATTTCAGTGAGTTGAATAAAACTGGGGAAGTGAATAGCATTTTCGTTTCCTGCATTTGTTACAGCTGATCTGAAGGTGAAGCCAGCTTGCAAACGACCAGCCAAAGCATCCAGTCCTCACGTAAACAATCACCAGCCTTCAAAGAGCACTGTGGAGAAGGCAGAATCTGAAGGAGTAAGACTTTCTTGTCCCAAGTTCGGTAGTGTGCATAATGGACATTTAGGGCTGCACTTCTTTATGAACATCTAGTCTGCACTGAGGTCTAACTAAATTACTACAGTGATTTAAATGAATTGTGTGCTTTAAGAGAAAATATTTGCGATGTTCTCATGCAGAAGTGGTGGTCTGCTTAATTAAGCAGTAATATCTGTTCATATCCTGTCTATTACAGTCTAAGAGGTCTGTGTAGTTTGCTTCCTTGGGTAGAACAACCGGCACAAGTTGAAATTTGATTTAGATCTGACTTAATACCACTGCTAGCCTGCTTATTAACCTACATATCACCATTGACCAGTAGTGCATAGATTGCAATGTTGTGGCCCTGACAAAAATTTGAGAGAGACAGAAAGAGAGAGAGAGAGAGAATGTTATTTACAGAAAGGCAGAGAAATCAGCCTTTCTGCTTAAACAGGTATTTCTAACTGTGTTTAAGAATGAAGTAAATGAAAAACATAGCTTTGTGCAATAAGTTGTCTATAGGCACTGTACTGGTTCTAAGAATCGTGCTGAAAATTTACCCAACAGATTTTACTTTGCAAGTGAATTTTCTGGTGAATTTTCTTAGAACACGTTGTTGCTGCATAATATTTTAGACACCATGCTTAGTATAACTATCTCCATTGTTGCTGAGATTGTTGTAGCAATGGGTATGTCCACTTCCAGCTTAGCTGATTGAATCAGTTTTTCTTGCAGGGCATTGGAGTGCATAACTAGTTTTCTGCTTTATACTGTGTACAGTTCTCCAAGATTATGATGATTTCATGAGATGTACATGCAAGTCTGGGCCATTTACTAGAGAGTGCGAGTTAAATTAGCCTGTGCAGACATTTGTGTGCATTTTCCAATATAGGAACTACTGGGCAAGAATTTTTTTTTCCCAGGTCAACGGCATTTCTATGAATACTCCCCTCGGCTTATGTCAGGTGGCATTGTCACGTGAGCATAAACTTGTAGAGCTGTACATCACTATGTGTTGATGCAACATTCTGCAATGCTTCTACTATTTCTAGCTGTTTTCTATAGAGCTTGCATGACAGGTACTTCATTAACTGTAGTGGTGGTGGCTTCGATTGTGCGATAAATTTTTCTTCGTAAGGTTGCATTCAGTTTTGATTTCTTTTCAATGTTTGTACTGTAGCAGTACATAGCAAAAAAATAATTTAAGTAAGTAAGAGGTAAGATTGAGCCAGTAATCTACAAGCCTGATATATTCTGTGATGGGAAATGGTGGAAATTGCAAGGAACTCGCTTTCCTTCTTGTATAGCGGCAGGAACCGGGAATGAGTGGTCGTTGCTATGTGTAATATTTGTGTACATTGATCTCGGTACAGGAGCTTATAAAGAGCAGGGCACGACCTATTAACATTGTACATGTGACCTCTGCTATGTAAATGCATCTGTTCATGCTTCTATATGTAGCTCTGCATCTCTGCACATTCAGGCCAAGCTTCATTTCTTGTGCGTTTTTTCCGAACATTGCAGTGAATTACGTATTGCTAACTGGGCTGCTTGTTTAAAGTAAGCACGAGCCAACGAATTGTTTCCCTGCCCTTATTTTTCATTGACGAAGGCAATGCAAGTTAGCTAAAGAAGTGTTGCATCAGAACTGCTGGGTATATTTTTTTTTACAAAATTAAAAGAAATGTTTATTTTGGGGAAACTACATGTATTTAAAGTAATGCTGTTGCACCACGAGTAATTGTTATGGTATGTGTGGTAATATGAAACCAAGTGTTTCGATATTCACCAGGGCCATTGTATTCAAAGTTTCTAGGCAAAATTCGACAGTATTTAACAGCTGATTTCAAAGTTACTACCTGTTAACCTTGTTCTGCTGAAATAAAGAAAAATTGTATCTGATCTTCCCATATAAGAGCTGCACTGCCTATTCTTTTCATTGTCACAGTTTCTACAACTCCATTTATGTACTCAAGGCTTGTGTGAGGGGGCGAATGACGTCGGGAGAAATCGGTGCACTGAAACAAATAGTTAATCCTATTTCTGTTCAAGCCCTAGAAACTTCTTCAAAAACAGGTTACTAGTTGTACTGCTGCATTATATAACCGTGCAATCATAATTATTGTGCCATCACTTGTTTTACCAGCAACAAAAACAACAGTAGACTACCTTAATCACATGTATAATGAATTCATATTTTAAATGTAACGTATTGTAACTAGTGAATTTGCCCATTATCTTTAAAAAATAATTACCAAATCAATATCTACCTTAATTGTGTCGAGAATAATAAGCCGGTTGTTCACTCTCACTTGCATATTGGTTAAGCTTGCACTCAAGGGCTACTCACTGGTGGTTATCTGCATGCCTGCTTTTGTTGCTGCATCTTGTGGTGGCTGTTTCGTGTCTTGCTTGTGGTGCGGCCTTTCTCCAATGCGCTTTGTTGTTATGCACTAACCTCGCACGGTTTTGGAATCCCGTGTGGCAGAATCTGCCAGTCGGGCGGCATCCACCTGTGGTCATACAGCGCACATGGGCTGAGCGCCAGGCAGCGATGCAGCCTGCTAAGGTAAAGCTGACTTGTTGCTGTTAACACCTCGGTGGTCTTTGTATTGTGGCATGTGTGGGTGTGTATAGTACATTGGCTTTTTGGATGGGGTGCTTGCGGGAAGCTAGTCTAGAGCATAACATGTTAGTAATTTAGATTTGGTGTGCAAGAAAACTAATTGCTGAAACAAATTTTGTAGAGCTTAAGGTTATAGTAAGGGCCTGTGTGAGAGCATTCTAACAATACCAAAAACTCCAAGGGTGCAGACCGCTCTGTGGGTGGCACCTCATGGTACCGTGATGCTGTGGTTGAGCAGTGTGCAATAGATGCGTTTGGGCAAATATCACTCTCTTTGATTGAGTTTAAAAAGCTGGAAATCCCTTCAATAAGGCTATAGCCTAATTGACAATCTTTACCTTAAAAGGTAGATACAACGTGGTATATTTGCTCAATTCTGGCATACTTTTAGTGAGTTTAAAAAGCTGGAAATGCCTTCAAAAAGGCTATAACCTAATTGACAATCTTTACCTCAGAAGGTAGGTACAATGTGGCATATTTACTCAATTTTGGCATACCTTTAGTGTTATCTGACAGTTTGGTTTGAAGACCTCTGAAAAGCTAAACTTTGCTACTATGTATTTATCTGCAGAAATCCTTTTGTTCTGTATGCAGAAGTACTGTATTATCGAGGTCTTTTTTTCTTTACTACAAACGTCAGTGCTAGTTTTGCACACGGACTGCTGGGCTTTATTGTCACATGTCAGGATGCAGTGAGATGCACGTTGGATATTGCCCAGTGATCACACTGATCGCCTCTGTGATAGATGGGCTCCTAGATCTAAAAGTGACTTCTCAAGTTCGTGCACATTCCAGAGTGACGCAAAGCTGTGAAAAATGCCGTGGAGTGTTGCTTCAGGTTTACCTTCCTGTAACATTTTTTTTTAAATATGCTCCTATTGCCTCACAGATTCGTATTTTTGCACTTTGAACCCGCAACCACGTGCTTGACAGTGCAGTGTAGTTGTTATTAAAGTGGATATCAACTGTTTCTTCACTTCACGAATTCGATGCAATCTGATGCAAATCCAGGCCACTGCAAAAATTTCTTAATGGCGTCAATTACTCGTCTAGTGCTAGCCACACGAGTAGTTACAGAATTTCGTGTTAAAAACATCTGTTTTCCAACAGTCATTATATTGAAGGTGGGGTACGCCTAGCAACACCACACACATGTACTGTTACCATTAAATTGCACTAAACTTATGTTTGATGTGTGCGTTGCTTGCATGGAATCACTGCACATGTTGCACAGAGAATGCAGAGCATTTTTATATGCAGAGAAACCCTTGCGTTGGTCCACTTTAATGTCTGTCACAATGAGGTATGTCTAAAACTCTGTTATAGCTCTTAATTTTAGCACAAGCATCTTTCTTTTTCTTTTTCTCTTTTAGTAAAGATTGTGCATCAGAATAGAGTAAATATGGTAATTGTTCATTCTCATAAGTTGGGAATGGTTTAGTTAAAGGCAGCATTGTAAAATATCCCTGTCACTGCCGACGTTTCTATCTACATGTTCAGCGAAATGTTCTTATGCTATAGACAATGCAAATGTGATGGTCTGGGCTTTCTCTAGAGCTCTTCAGGTTTCTTATGTTAAATGAGAAAACAGACAGTGGCGCCCGCAGATTGTTGCTGTGCTTTAAAGAAGTTGGTGCGATTGTTATCAGCAGATATTGAATTTTGAGGTGTAGGATATGTATGCAGTTCAGATTTTAGTTAATAAATAGAGGACTCTCCTGTGCTCTATATACCTGCCATGCTGAGTGCTCAATTTTCTGTTGTGTAACAAATTCTGCAAAATTGGCTAAATTGACAGCTGTTCAATAAAAGCCTGCATGATGTTTAATATAGCAAAACTTATGAAAGTAGTGAAAAACAATCATCAGTTATTTTGTGTAATATTGAACACCAGGAAAGGAATGTATTTTTTTCTTGCAGATAAGTTACAAATTAGTGATGCTTTTTTTTACATTCAGTACACATCTTGGTAGTTAATACGTAATAAATTGTTTCCATGAGAGTCATCACATTATTTATGTCCTTTGAATCACAATATCTGCCGTCATATTGTCAATGGGTCATGACGTGGCCGAAGACAGGATACTTTGTATTTATTTATTTATTTTATTTATTTACAATACTGCTACTCTCCTTCGAGAGCGTGGCAGTTGGGCAATGCAGTAATTTTTTACACACACAAAAAAAGGATGTAGACGTGAGAACATGCAAGGATAATAACAGGACATGAGGATCATATAATCGTTGAGCAGTGCAGAAGTTAAACGTTAATTATGTTATTAATACACAATGTATGCAATAATCACAAGATACAAAGCAAGTTGTAGCCATTATACACAGCTGAAACCATGCCGAAAGGCGATAGAAATAAAATACATGATTGAAGAAATGAACTTATGTTCATTGGGATTTAACTGTTTATTTGGGCGAACCTGTGCCTGGTATACGGAAAGTCCGATTACAGCAGCAGTCTTGCACAGATAGCAGTGAACGGAGCGTCGGCCGTCGATCAACTACTGACAAGCGGCGAAGTGCGTCGGCATTTATACTCTTGCCATCGAATGTTCTAGCGTTATCGCTGGTGGTGGCGTAGGTTCCAGAATAATCTGTACAGTTCGCAGAGTGGGCGTGATCTTATTGAAATGATCTACTAAAGTCTGGAAGCTTCTCGAAAACTGCACGCAAGTTTTGCGCTGAGAATTGTGTAGCGTTTTGGGGCGATAACAAAACTTGAGAAATGGAACGTGGCAATATTGACTGCAAACATGATCCAACCAGGTAACTGCACATCAGGAATACAGGTCTAGTGTCGTCCACGAACAAGACAAATATTATAGTTGGATCGCAATATTGCAAATTCAGGAGACTGTATCTTCATGTTTTACTGTTGTGTCTTTCGTGGGCATTAATCATGTATGCCAGCTTGTTTTTGAGCAGTAAAATAAAAATGTAGCTATTGTTCATCAGTACAATCTTAAAGGACCCCTCACAGCTAAAGTTTTGTTTGCGATATTTTTTCAGTGATTTGTAGCTTTGCATATGATAATACTGAAATTGTAACGTAAATGCTATAAAGCATTGTATAATTTATGCCAGCATAGTTAATTCAGAATGATTGTGTACCAGTTTGAAACAGCCACCTAAATACTATTAAAAAACTAGCGCCCCACGACGGGGCGTCGCCTGAGACTATGTGGGCTCAAGCTTCGGTGACATTGAAAACGCTCGTTTCTAATAGTGGGACCCGCAGGTGGTGAAGAGTGAAACGATGTAGACGCTTTGAGCATGCTCCTCTCAGGGAAAAAAAAAAAGCATTCCTGGCAGCCCGACAACAGAGCGAGAGGGGTAACGAACAATAGTCCTTACCGGGTGCCATTTGGGGTATTGTGCACGCCCCGAAAATGTACTCTGATACCATCAATAATTGCTTGACGTCTGCAATGTCACTAAGGTGCCCCCTGTCTACGTCAAAGCACTGAATATGTCTATTGCACCTAAATACTTAGACGAGTTTGCACCCTTACTTTAAAACCAAATTAAAATATCTTATAGGCAATGCTCATCACTAATAATCGGTCAGAAGTGCATACAAGGCTCTCAAACTACACAAGCATCTCTTGTTTCCAAATTTGGTGTCGGGGTCCTTCAATTATGAGTGATTAAATATCTTGATGGTTCTTATGGATAGCTCAGTATTATTGAACATCTCTTTACATTTTAGAGAGCATGCTGAAGCCTTGATATTCCCTTTTTTTTACTTCTGTGCTGTTCTAGAACAGTGCAGAATGTGGTTTGGGCAACTAGTTTACCAATTGTTGCCTATTTTATAACTTGAATACTGTGCTAAAGGTTTATGTAACGATTTCCTCTAGTATAGGCTGCATATTGACTGCACATTGGCTGTGCCTTTTGCTGATTGCGTTTACAATTTTCATATTTGACCACTTCTTATTTTTGAAGATTCGCCCCGACACAAATTTTGGTCTAACACTTTTTACAACCACGTCTGGATTGCAGTGCAACTCCTTCACGATGAATTCCTGTCACCTTAGCTAACTGTTCTGCGATTAAACAAATAAACTTCTGCAGCTTCGGCAAAGTGAAGTGTGTCTACACTGCTGTACTTTAGCAGCCTTTTTCTGTCTATGCACGCATTTGAATATAGTACCTAGACAGAAGCTAAAATTGATTGTGGGCGTAATTTAATGGTTGCATTGCTCACATTCATCATGTTTCTACTCATCAAGACTATTCTCTGGTAGTAAAGTGGACAATAAATGATCTTGCATAATTACTTTAATGAAGAGGTTAGGGGCATGGACTACTTTTCCTGGCATGTTCAATTGCACCTCTTGCTTAGGTACATTTATTTTGCAGGTCGCAAGTGGGGAAAGCTCTCTTACTTACGACAACACATCAACATTCAAGAATGTTGATGAGCAGACAGAGCTTGTGCCTTCGGTTGAACTGCTGAATGCACCGCCAAAACCCGGTTAGTGCATGTCATCTTGGCATAATGCATAAACATATCTGCTGATTTACATATTCTTCCTGATCTGTACATTTATTTTTCTTTGCCCTTGCAGGAACTATAGCAGAGCGTGAACATGCCAAGTGGCTGAATGCCGTGCCATTGCCGAACAACCCCTACAGCGTAGAAAACTTGTCGAGGCGGGCCAGTGAAAGTCGCCGAGACTCCCTGACCACTGCCAAAACGAGCTCGTCGTTTGACACACCACTCGAAGATGACAATGAGGAAGATGGTTTCTGCTCACCTGTGCTTCCTTCTTCCTACCTGCGGGATTACTACATCAATAATCCTAAGCTTGTTGCACAAGTGGAAGCCTCATCTACACGGCGATCATCTTTACAAAGTGCAAAATCATTGACGTCGTCTGGGGACCCTGAGGAAACTCTGCATTCATTTGAAGAACAGGTCAGTCTGAAAGAGCTTGGAGCAAAATTTACTGATGTTACATTTGTCCAGACGATTTAGCATCTCATGTGGCCTGTTTAGCAATAATGAAGCCTGGAAATAAATGTATATCTTCTGAACATTCGGTTTATCAAAACTAACATATTGTTTGTGGTATTCAATTGCTAACAATTCCAATAATTCACAATAGAAATTCCATCTCGTACAAAATTATATAGAAAAGGAAACACCATAAATAAAGTACTGCAGAGGTAGTGCTTTATTATAGCAATAACTAGTTTAGAAATCAATCAAAAGATGTCAAGTTAGGCAAGTGTCGGAAGGCTAATGGTTGGAAGACATTGTTACTTGCACTGCCACCTGCTACTGCCATTGCAGCAACTTCAGTGATTTTATACATTTCATGAACATTATTTATAGGAGAAATAAGAGCCAATAACTCATCGGTTTGTTTCATACCCGTCTCCCAAATTTTATTTTGTCGGTTTGTCTTTCTAAATGAAATTTACGTGGTTAAAAGTATACAGTTAGATGAAATGCTAGTCGTGCAAAGCTTCTCACCTAGGGATGATTGTGAGCTCTGCAAAAATGTAAGCCAGTCTACCACAGGGGTGTACTGGATACATTGCTCAGCTGCGAACCCGAAGGTCACAGTGGTTGCATTTTGGTGGAGGCAGAATGCTGGAGGACCATCTGCTTTGTGTTGTCGGTGCATGTTAAACAACACCAGGGGGTTGAAATTCCAGAGCCTCGTAATTATATTATGGTTTTGGCACGTAAAAGCCCAGATATTATTAATGTGCATATAGTGAAAATGAGTTCTTTAGAAATATAGTAGGTCATTGCTACTGCTAAGTTATAACGGTAAGTAAGCTGTGCCCTTTATACTACATAAGCTTACTAGCAAGGGTCTTGATTAGAGACAAACTTGTTGCCTTGTTTTGATTTTGTTTGAGCATGGTTTTACGGTACGTACTGCCTTTGTCTCAGAGTATATCATTATAGCTGGCACCTAGAGGAAGAAGTCTTTTGTATTTGCTCAAATTCATTGTTCTGTATAGTGAAGCCAGCTTTCACACTCACTTTGCAAAGATTACTTTTCAGCCTTCGTTTTTTTTTACTGCAGCTGTAGATAACAACGTTGACTCTGGAGGTGCTATTTTCAGTGCGGCTCTTTTATCCGAGAAATAACCACCTTTTAAAACATACGGTAAACATGTCTGCAGTAAATAAAATTTTGTCTCGGTTTTGTCGCTTGAGTGTGGCTGAAAAGGGTGATTTCGCGGTGCTTACAAAGTGAACACTTTTTTTTTAAAGGTTTACTCTAGTCCTAGAAAGGCATTCCGCCCAACTGTACACATGCGGACACTCACAGCAGCTGTCAGCACTCCTCACCTAAACATCGAAGACGCAACTGTGAGTTTTATATATACTTTTTGTAATTTTAGAACACACGTTTTTTCCAGCATTTGTGTTTTTACAACAGAGTTTTGTTGTTGCTTACAGGGTGTTGTTTACATGTACCGCAGTTGCATATATGGTAGAAAAGTAGCCTTTGGGTAACTAATTTACATTCTGCGAAAAACAGTTGTGCACATCATTCTGCTAAAGCCCCATTTGCTGGAGAATACCTCTGAACTCTTCTAGAAAATTAGCCTGAGCCTGCATCAAGAACAGCACGAAAATGAAGTCTTTGTTTTGTTCGTGCTGGGTTGCTGGTAAAACTGAAACCAGAACCTAAAAGTCATTACTTGCGCCATCTCTGTAGGTTAATATAATGGTCATAGCGATTATTATAGCTGATGCTGTTTGTCCTCAGTTTGCCATTTTTGCATTATCACTGCATTGCTTTCCTGTGAAGGCTTTAATTTACTGCTGCTTCGTGATAATTTTTATGTCATATGTCCTGCATTTTTTTCATTGCATCAAAGGAAGCCTCGGTTGTTGTTCAAGTCACGCATTTATCACCATAGATATTATTGTAGGAATACTTTAGCAAAACGCTCGTGAAGTGGATCAGGTTGCTGCTTCACTAGTGCCGGTAGGGCCATTTAGCTTGTGGCAGAACCAATGGGATAGACAAAGAAATGAAAATTAACTGGTCTGTAAAGCTAGAGCACATCATAATCTCACAACTTGTCTCTGCAAAGCGGTTTCAGCGTCTATCTAGTCAAAGCCAGTAATACATAAAAGGTTTCAGCGAATGAGGAAATAAAGAAGCAACATATGGCAACTTGAAAAAAATATAGTTGAGGCTGCCAACATTGTAGGCAGTGGTTTTTCATTGCACAGTATTGTTTACACCTTTTTGTTTTCTAAACTAGGATATTTTCTTCTGATATTTATTGGCCAATGTGCATAAGAGAGCAAGTTGGAAATTATGAAGTCAAATGTACATGTATTCGTGGTTTCTTGTGGCAGAATTAGGTCGTGAGTATTTGTCTGTGTTATGAAAACATATATCAGTGGACAGATCAAATCAAATCAAAGTTTTTATTTCATGTCGCCATAAAGATGACAAACACTCGTCATAACTGTAGCCAAAGGCGATTGAAGGTCATATTGCAGTTGAAGGTCGTCATGCTCAAATTAAACAAAAAACTGTCAATGTCGATTTCTCGTAAATACAAAGTAAATAAAAGAACTTAGAACTAACATATATCAGAGTGCCAAAGGCTACACCCAGATACATTGAAATAGTGACACATTAAAAAATATGCTGTACAATTATCTATCAAGCCTTTATAAATAGACAAGACATGTCTATTGAACTGCAAAATACGTATGTAATCAGCAGAACAAGAGGAATAACTTTTTTGTTGCATAGTAATACAACATTAAGTGACAGTAATTGCACAGGATGAGGAGTAAAAAGATATATTTATACAGGACTAGCAAAGTATTTATAATTTACTATATCTCTAACACAGAAAGAAAATATTGTTTCAAGGTGCTAGGGATGCTCGCAAAATTACTGAATACAGCTGGTAGCCCGTTCCAAGTCCTAGTTCTTGCGAAGTTAATTCCTGTGTGGTTCCATTTATCGAAGGCAATGGACGTGCAAAGCTTTTCAGAAGTGAGTTGGAGGTGTGCTTTGTCAACTTTGTTTGGAGAGGTCAACCCTTGTCTGCTGGCCTCTTGATACCAGGGTTCCGGCATGGGTGCCTTTGATTCTGTCAATGGGACGGGGCGTCGGCGTCGAAGGTCTGAAGGAGAGGAGGAGTTGGGAGAGGAGCTGGGCGACCCTTCGTTGCCCTCGGTGCGGGAACTGGTGCTCAAGTTTGCCAGCCAGTCGGCTCAGTCAGCCATCGATGGCTCCAATTCAGAGAGCCTTCCCAGTCCTGGTCAAGAGTTTCAGGTTTGCCTTGGCCTTGAGCGCTGGATATGGCCGCGGGAAAATGTGCAGAGACTGTGCAAGGTGGTGGTAGCAGTGCTAAGACACTGAAATGCTTTGCGGTGTTTCACTATCTGTCCACACCTATTCCTAAACACATCTCTGCTCTAGCTTGCTGAAAATTGCTTCCAGAAATTTTAGAAATTGCACCTAATCTTTAGAGGCAATTTTGAATTATGTATAACTGAGTGTGTGATGGTGATGTGAGCACGGCATTTCTTTTATTTCCCAGAAAGCTTGATTCCTGGAAACCGCTCTTTCCCTATCGCTTTTCCTACCTAGGGCACGTCATCCCGCTTCTCTCCTCTTTCTTGGGCACCCATGTCTGGCTTTGCTTAAAAATATGATTTTATTTTGTGGCAGAGCTCTATTTTATGTTGCTTAAAATATATTGTATTTCCAGTAGTTACTGGTTGCACCTCAGCAGGCTTCAAGCCTTTTGGTTTTGGCTGCACTTTCTGCTCTATTTTTGGGAATGGAGAACTTTAGTTCTTGATTTAAAGTGCAAGACGCATCACTGATTCAATACTCTTTGATTCGGCAACATCCTGAAGCCAGTTCCTGCTCTTCTGAAATGCAGACATTTACTTGACTTTTGGGAACAGACACGACGCAATACTAGTTGATCACTAGCATAGACAATCTTTTGGAAATTGAAATTTCTGTGCATGATGTGGCCGCATTGACAAATATCCAGCCCAATTCTATCCAGGCTTTTTGCGAACCTATTGCGTTTTATTGTAAATGAATTTGGGTGGCATTCGTCTAAATGTACTGTAGAAACTCAGTGATGCGAAATTGGCAGACATGAATTCGTGAAATTTCTCAGCTAAATTTCACTGTGTCCATAGTGCGAAAATTCAGATGTTCCGAACACTTTTCCTCATCGTGGCGGGTAATATGAACTTTAGTACCGAAAATGTCAAATGAAGGCTGAGGGCAGTGTGCTCGAAACTTTGCAAAGATAGGTGTGGCCAGCGCACGCACCGCCAGAACTGTGGTTATCGTTTGCCACAACCGCTGTGGAGGAAAGCGTGGTTGCTCTTGACATGAGCATGTATGGCAATGGCGTTACTGTCAGAACTCTAAAGTGCACGCGCGTCCAACGCTTGACGACTCAAAGCAACATTGCTTTCCACAAATGCTGTGGACACAACCACGGCAGATGCGATCATGGATAGCTTTGTTTTGAAGATAGACTTTGTCATAAATAGGTTTTGGTTTGAAGGCACATGTGCAGTTAGCACATGCGGATTGAAAACTAACGTGCCGTTTTCCGCAACGGCCGCGTGCGAAACTGTGATCACTGCGATGCGATCAATAGCGACTACAGTATTTACTCGCATAATCCTCACACTCGCATAAAACTCGCACCCCTCACATCGCTGGGCAAAAATATTTATTTTTTTCCTCGAGTAATTATCGCACTTCCGAAAATTGCCGCAATAATGTCGTCTGCTCGTTCTAGCTACTGATGATGATAGCATGCGTCTTCTGGGGCCATCTCCTAAGCAAATAGGGTACTATTATTGCACTGAGATTCAATCCAATCCAATTCAAGCCAAAGTGGCAAGTGCGCATTGCGGCGTGATTTGTATGTTGTCTTTAATCTTGTAACCTTATGGGGCGATATGGAAGCTACACGGCTGCTTTCAAGTTGAAAGTGATTGATGATGCACTAAACAACGGCAACAGCGCTGCCGGTAGGCCCTTCGGAGTAGATGAGTTTTGTGTTCGCTACTGGTGACGGCAGCTGAAAGCCACCTAGATGTCTTGGGCCTTCTGTGTGCCTAAGACAGGAATTGATGGTAAACTTTATTTTTTCAGAAGGAAACTGTAGACGATTCTGTTTAATAGCCATCAGCTCAATACTGACGTTCTACGCTAACCTTTTTAGGGCTCTTGTTGATCGACGTACGCTACCGCTACACCCACAAGCTTTGCGTATTGTATCCTAATTCTCAACTATTTGCTTGTACTTTTTGTGTCTCAAATAAGTCTTGCCTTGTGTTGAACCTGTGCTTTTATTGTTGAGGTAAGTCTTAATTAGTACTTCTCAAAGCTTGCTGTTAGTTGCTGGCTTGAGAATCCCGACTTGTGGCCACTTCGTTTTCTTTTTCGCTCTGTACGTTTTCATGGAACGTTTTCCTCGCGAAATCTCGCACTCCCCAACTTTGCATCGGTTTTCCGCTAAAGAAAGTGCAAGGATTATGAGAGTAAATATGGTACTAGCCGAGGGCTAATGCTGCAGTAGATTAAAGGCAATAAAGACGTGATAAAGGCAAGAAGCATATTGGCGTTTTTGTTCAAAAAATTAAGTAACGTTCCTGTCAGTCTATGTACTTTGGCTATACTTCGACATTCAGTTTTCAGTTGGCCTCAAGCGAAGCGTTAACCCACGCTTTCCTGGAAGCTGGTTGCACCGTCCTATTCATTCATGTGTGTCCCAGAAAGACATATGCAAGTTCTTTTGACAGAAATAGATTTTTTTAGTTTTTTTATGACACCAAATTTCGGGAGATACAAATATTTGTGCACCCCCTTTGAGACTCACACCCTCTACTGCAGTTGGGAAACTCTACCTTCATGTGTTCAGCCACTCCAAGCCATTATAATGATGCATCGTTGATGTTTATAGACTTCCCCGCCTTGTTTTGTTTTTGTGATGTTTTATGCTTCTTTTTGTGCAAAAAACGAGGGGGGGGGTAATAAATTGGCTCAACCCTCCCCTCCCCAATTGCAGAAATCTCCCGAATTTAGAATCCTTGAACTTGGCAGGTATGGTTATCTCTTTGTTCACATTAGTTTAAAGAGAAACAAGTTGCAAGTTTGATGGCCTGGTAGTTGTGAGCATATATTATTGTGCTCTTGGAACTCATGAAGACTAGTTCTATTTCAGCAACATCTTCCGAGATGCATTTCTGTATGAAAAAGTGGCGTCAATGGGCACCTCTAGGTTGTCATTTTCAACGTTGAAAAGCACTGCAATAGTGAACAGAAGAAACTCTTTGCATTCATATCCATGAGTGCAAAATGAATGAATGCAAAATTAATTTCGATTCATATCCATGAGTCAAAATGATTGGCCATCGCCAGCTGATGAGACCGCCTATTTTGTTGTGCTACTTTTCATTTAATTAGCAGCCACGAAGCACAAAAATGATGCTCAACTTTAGCACTCAGTGAACTCGTGTGGCACAGCTCAAGTATTCAAGAACTTAGAATTACAGAGACCTGAGCTAGTTGGTTTGTATCCATTCTAAAAGAGATAGTGCGAGCAGACATGGACTCAAGAAGGAAGCCAGGTCGTCACAAGCCTGGTTCAGAGACTGCAGCCAAATCAAATGAAACCATTTCGTCTTAATGATCGTGACAACTGCCTTGCTGGTCATTTTTGTATCTGGTGGTGGATATAGATTTTTTTAGTCTTTGTTGCCTGCGCACTCACTCACCTTTTTAAAAAAAATATTTACGATAAATGACAAGATCAAGAACTTGTATTTTGGGATGTGGGACCTTATGTTGGTTTACTTTTTTGTTTGCTTCAATTATTTGAACGAGAACTAAACTCACTTACTGAACTTTTTCCATTTGCCTCACAGAGCATATTTCCTGATAAGAAAGTGATCTTAGAAGAAAAGGCGCTCAATGGCCAGGGGAACCCTATTCAAAAAGAACGTCATGTAGCAGCTAAACATCAAGATTCTTGGTCTATCAAAAAGGTAAACTTTTGCATAAACAGGTGTTGCATCTTCATTGTTGTCTGATGCTCTGAATTGTGTGGCGTCATGTATTCGCATTTGAATGACGATGTGTAATTTTTTAGAAATGACTGCAAGCTTGCGAAATGTCACATAGGATTTTCATCAGCCACAATGTTCAGTTGGGTAAAATGTCAAATGTAAAGATGTGCTTATCTATAGGGGAACAAAACGAGTCTGACCTACATGAGAATTTATGGGGTAAATCACTGGGAAAGCTTCATACTCATATGAGGAGTTTCCTATCTACACGTATAGTCTATTTCCCAAAGTATAAAATGCACCTTTTTTGTAAACATTTCGCAGGTGCGTCTTATATACACGAAGTTTCATGCGATCTTGAGCGACCAGAGTGTCCATATTTTGCCTGTAATCCTGCTAAGCTGCACGTGACAGCATTTGTAAAAAACTGTGATCTCGGATGCCGGCCAATTGCCGTTAAAGCAGCACAGCGACCATGGAGATATTAGCCCCAATAAAGGCCGATGCCATCACAAGTGCTATCTTGCTGCCCTAGTTGTTTCTTCATAAAGCATTAAACCCACAGGATTGATGCATTAAATAAAGGGCACCCTACTGTGTGTTATTCGCATCTCTCAGGACTTGTAATGAAGTTTGACTAACCAACCTCAATGTTTTACGGGGGACGATTCAACAGTTACTACACGATTCACCAGTTACTACAACCAAAGCACCACTTTGTTGCCATCACCAGTTTCCATATAACACTTCTTGGCAATTCAACAGTAGTCGAAGCTTGTGGCTTCCTGTTGCCATTTACCTTTTGTGCGCTTTTGTTCAGTAGTTTCACCGTTTCAGTAGTTGCGATGTTGAGTGTGCTGTGTGATTTTGCATGTCTCCACCGAGCCTCATATTTCCTAGAGCCAATGCCAACGATGCGCTCTACGGTGCTTACAGTGCCGCGGGAATGAGTTGTTCAAAGGCCGACAACAGCACCCAACTTGGCCATGCTGCCAACCGAGGCAGAACTTTTGACAGTGCACCGGAGGATGTGGCTTTGAGTGAAGGGCAATAAATGTTGGTTTTATATTTATTAGGAAAGTGTTGTTTATGAATTTTATAATGCCGCTTATAGATATTCAGTGTTGTGCGGGGCTATGCATTTTGCGATGATTAAATCGATGTGTGCATCATATAGTTTTATCTTGTTGACTGGCTTAAAAATGTGTGTCTTATATATAATGTTTTTCTGCGGCAGTTGTGAAAAATAGGGGGTGTGTCCTATACAAAGCTGTGATTTATACATCGGAAAACACTGTAATAAAAGTGAGAAATGCATTTTGTTTTTGGTTTTGCAAACTTTAAGATCTGGTCATGCGAGGTCTGAGAAACGAGTTTCGCTTTGTCCTTTATTATTTTGAAACAAAACAAAGAGCTCTTATAACCCTGGTAAAAATTGACAGGTAGCATGAGATGGTTGTAAAGAACTAAAAGTTGTCCCGGTAAGGTCCTGTATTGTCTATGTTACTGCAGCGCTTGCTTTTAATAGATGTCTGCGTGTGGTTTATGACTTGCAGGATTCTGATGAGCCATCAATAAGGCCCCAGGTCAGTCAATGTACCTGTTCAAAATATTTGAGCTCACTTATCAAGCTTTGCTAATGCTAAATGCTCTTGCACTGCTGTTAACATGAACATGTTGCCCCTTTTCAGCCACTGCCGAGAAAAAGTCTGGTTCGTAAAAAAAACCACTTCACTCAATGCGTGTGCAGTTGCATGTTCGTGATTTGACTCTTAAATGTTGTCCTTGTGTTCCTTGTCACTTCCCTGCTGCTTTATGTGAAGACCACCTTGTTGTATGCATGGGTCTGTGTGCACACGCCTGTATACACAGCATTCGTGTGCTTGTTCCTGTGCCCTTATGCATTGAACACGTTGAGAGTATTATGGCTTTTGTCCTTTTACAACTTTTTTACCAAGTGCGATATCTTGGTCGTCTATTCATCATATCAGAGGCTCGTGTTTTTATAAGTTTTCAGACAGCAGGTGTACAGGTGATCAAAAAAGTGTCCCTTAAGCTTGGTGAAATATGTGGAAAGCAGACACTATGAACAGCTTAGCCAAATATCGCAATCGTGTATGGCAGGGAGAGAGTGGTGTGCGAAGCTTTCATTTTCTCAGGTGCACTCTTTTCACGTGGGTTCTCACTCTTAAAGCACTTTCGTTGCCATCAATAGATAGCATGCTATTGGCTGATAGCCTCTGTAAATCAAGAGTGGCATTTGGATCAGGTGTGCTCCTTCTCAACAGGAGGCGCCACCACGTGCCGGTGCCGTGGCATAGGCTGCTAGCGTTACGCAGTAGGCACACTAGCGCACATAAAAATTGCAACTGAGAAGGGTGATTGTATTTCATCATGTGTGCTAAAAATCTTGAGTCCCACTGACTTTCCTTTTTTTCTCAAGCCATCTGTCCCTTTGTAGAATTCGGCGCATTCACTGAGATGAGAGAAGCGAGTAAGCATATGAAGCGTGCAAGAAATCCCTGTTACTCCTTGTATCCAGTTTACTAGCGAGGTTCTTGCAGCAATCTATTTGCGAGGCTTAGTACTAAGATCGTTCTATGATTACCTAGAAAATTGGTTTAACATCCTCTTGAGAAGTTAGTTTGGCATTTAGCAAACTCCTTAAATTAAAAGGGAGCATGCTGCATTAGTGTTCAGTTGAAGTTCAAAAGTAAGCAAAGCGGTGTTGTTAAGCTACTTCAGCTTTCTATGTGCTTTCATAGGGGCAGACATACAACTTATGGCATTGACGAAATTCCAAGTAAACACTGCGGCAGCTTGGGTACTGAAAGAAGCGATAGCGGGCTCATGGTATCTTTTTTTTTTAACGAAACATATCTAAGAAGTCAGGTTCAATTAAAACTGAGGAGTAAAACCCTCACTTAGGGGTAAGAAGTCCATTGTATTGTTAGCTTGCTCACTTAGTGCAAATGAGTTATGTATCTTAAGGTGGACTGCATATGCAGCAGAAGATATTTCATGGATGCATGTTCGTTTGTTACCTTCTTTATAGTTAGGTACTCGTAGAATGTTCCTACAAGGCAACATGGGCTGCTTGCTGGGTTGTTATGCTTTCTCCGCTATGATTAATACATCCATTGGGGTATAGGCTCCCAAGTTTTTGCTTTTAATGCAGCTTCACCGAAGATGTTAGCACGGGAAAGAAACTTTATACACAGTGTATTTTCAATAACAAAACATACAACGCTGCCAGTTTCAGTGCGCTCCACTCAGCACTTCGTCGACGTCATCCTCTTCCATATTTGCCCGTGACAATATGGAGAATTTTGATTGTTATGCCAGGAGTGAATTGGAGCCTGCTTTTAACTAATAGGAGAACAACAAATATGAAGGTGTGATTTAAGATTCTAGCACACATCATGCGTGAAGATTTTTAGGTTGCAGTGTTCCACTTCATTTTTAAAAATTTTTCTATTTATACAATACTGCAGAGTGTAGGTTCATGCAGGAGAGCAGTACATAGTTACATACATACATGAGTAATAGAAAGAAAGGACAAGAAAGAACTAAATAGAAAAACCACAACGAAAGTTCATGAGTACATTCATAAGTAATAGAAATAAATGACAAGAAATAGCTAAATGGAAAAACCACAACGAAAGTTCATCGGTTGTTTTCGTAGAAACTGAATGCGTAAGGGGGTGGGGGGAAAACTTACAAAGTTTTTTTTTGTTGTTGTGTGACAAGCATTACAAGAAATGCCTACTTTATAGCAGACTTTGATGGCAGTGCCATGCATCCAAAGCCAGTATGCTCACCAGTTTTGTCAATCTTTCTTTTTGCTTTTACGCTGCTGTGCACACACTGCATGGAGTGCACTGCTCGTTTGTTCTCAATATTGGGCTGCTATCGTCTTGCAACACTGCTTCTTGCACTTGCAATACAAGTAATTTTGTCTATGCACATGGTATGTGTTATGTGTTTTCTGTCATGCTGATTGTGCACTGTCCTTTTTTTTTTAGGTTTGAACAAAAGCTTTGATAATGTGCATTACACTCTCAGAATTATTTAAGATTTTCAATGTAATTGAATGAATACTATGCATACACATTCCTTATCTCCTGTGCATCTTCTGGCAAACAGCTGAATTTGGAGATACTATACACAGGGAATAAAAGAAACTAGTTGTTGTGTAGAAACTAGATTGAAACTAGATTGGCACAAAGAAACTAGATTGGCACAAAAATATGCCTAATAACATTTGCCTAATAACTTTTTTAAACAAAAAGCATGCTGACAAGCCAAGCATACTGCAAGAAAATTAGTTGGCAAGTTTACAGGCTTATTTACGCATATATAAAACTGTATGCTAGTAAATAGATAGACTAACTATTGAAATATCTTTAGACAACAAAGTTTGTTCTCCTGTTTTATGGATGCTTTGGGCTTGTTTTCCTGTTTTTAGGTTCACAGCCTTACAGCACGCAGCTTGCCTCGGGAGTTTAGGGAGCACGCTCAACGAAATCTCGTTCCACGTCAAATGAACCGCACTGTTGTCACATCGCCCACGTCCCCACCAGCTTCGGGAACTCTATCCGAACAAGTGTTCCAGCCACAGCCACTGCAAGTGCCAGCAGCCAACAACAGCAACAGAAACAACAGCAATAATGTTTCCGGTATGTTGCAACTGATTTATTGCTGTGGTGCTTTTAACATGGATTCGGTGGTGGTAGCTCATGACAGTTGAAGAAAACCTTGTCCTGCAGTTTGCTCTTATAACTTCTATCATTAGATAGAAATACTTGAAGATAATGGTCATCACTACATTAGGCTGACTAGCCTGTAATATCCTAGGACTAGTGCTTCTCAATCATATAAAATGCCAAGTGGCCCATCCTTCTAACATAAGAAAAGTTGCCTTGAGTTTTCTTTAAAGGAAGGAAGAAAAATTGTTAGTTCTAATTTCAGTTTTGGTTGTGCCTTGCAACCAGTTGTAACAAGAAGTCGCATATTAGTAATTTGTCAAACTTTGGATGAGTGAGCTCACCCTCTTCAGTTGCACAAAAGTAATGCCTAACATTAATTTTTATGTTTAGCCTTGTGAAGTCGCTGCAGATTTTCTAAGCGCTCCATGCAGTCATCCTTGATTTTCGGCAGAAGTGGCTATATTGATTATTTTTGGTAGACTGTTTTATGAAAGACGGTGTAAACTGTTTCATCACTCTTGAGGCAACACGTCTCTTACTTATCACTGAGTTAAAACCCAAGCGCATTGTGGAAGAATTTGAAATAAAGTGTAATGTATACCTGCTGAGCTGGTGTCACCCCGTGATATTTTTTTCTCAAATGCTTGAGTGAGTCCAGCTCATTCATGTTCATGGAGGTGAAGTGACTTTATGGTCACTTATAGGAGATTTGTCTACTGTACATACAACATTCTAATAGGGTTATTCTGTATCTGTGATGTTTTCCTGCCACAGCAGCTGGGGATGTCACACCCGGTTATGCTTCCGACGAGAGCTCCACAAGCTCGTCGCTGGGTGGAGGCAGCGGGGTTCCCAGGCATCCCTCAAGCAGCAAGCGCCGACCTCGAGTTGCTGCCTCTCGCGGAATTCTGCAGCGCAGCTCCTACTGGGACCGCCGGGTTGAACAGGGGCTTCTGTCAGATAGCTCAGTTACTGAGGAATTTCCTCCACTCCATGAGGGACATTCGGACAAAACTACCAAGTCCTAAAGGTCTTAGGATAGTGATCACGCCTTGCCTTGCCATTATGCCATTTGCACATGCGAACCCCCACGTATACTTCAGGTATGCCACTTTAACATGGTTGTTTTTCATTATACCAATTTTTTTTTCTCTGTTTTAGTAAAGCTTGATAGTATAGTGTAGGAAGAAGCTGTTGATTCTGCTTGAACCCTTTTCTTCCTTTTGCATGCAAAGGTGGCATATCGTAATTATCATCCCCGAAAATGGGTACTGACAAGTTTTCAGGCACACGCCACACTCTCATTCTTCATTCTTTTTGATTTAGCACACTTGCATGGCACGGAGTGCCACCTTTTTTCTTTTTTTTACATTTCCCTGCTTTAAGTGTTTTATTTTGTAAAAGCATCATTGCCTCTGCAAAACTGAAGCTTTGCCAATGGGTTACATATGTATTTTTTTAATGGTACAACTAAATATGATTTATTTCTGTGTTTTGTTGTACACACCAAACTGCTTTGTGCCAGTCTGGTGCGAAATGTGCAGAACAAATGATCATTGCCGAACATGTCTGCTGTGTGTTGTTAACATACTTCCTTTGATTGTTGAATGTGTCTATGGTGGGCTGCAGTATTTGATGAGGCCCTTTGCTTTTTACTTGGTGAAACTGGCTAAGCTGCATTCGTTGAGGAACGTTAAGCCTATGTATTGGTTTTATGCCAGCACAGGTCATCATTTGATTATAACCTTACGGTCATTTCCTGCTTCCTATGCTTTCACCGCACCTGGTCATTTTGATGAAAGACCATTAAAAAAATACTACCAATGTATGGCTGAATGTCGTAAAGCAATGTTGCTGATTGCCTCATGTTGCCTCATTAGTGTGCAAGCGATTTGAAACTTTTGGACTGCACGAATGTTGCTGTGTCTCATAATTATTACTTGTGCTTTTCATTGTGTGGCGTCAATATTTTTACAACAACTGAGGCCACAGCTTCGCGCAATTTTGCTCTCATCGCACAAGTATTCTAGTGAACTTCACACGAGTTGTTAATAAATGCTTGGCTGCTGTGTGCTTTTAAACTTTTTCATGCGTGCTTTTGATTTGCTTGCCACTGCTGTATTTTTCCCGAACTTGGTTTCATCATTGTTACGTTTCTTTTGCACCTGCCGTATGTGTAACATAGTGTCTATGAAAAGTGCAAATTTGTTGTGAAGGCAAGCAGGAAAATGACAGCTAGCAATCTATGTTTCATGTTGTGTTTGCCAACAAACTTTGCATCAATTTTGTTGAGCCCTGTGAGTGTGGTATGTCATCAACTGTAGAGCAGTAGATGATTTGCAGAAGAGTGAAACTATGTCATCGTTATGTAACAATTGCTCCTTCAGTACAGCGATCATGAATTGGTATGCCTAAACTGCTAGAGTTACTCTTTAGTGGTTTAAAAATGAGCCTGTTACCCTTGCTGCAGAAAAATGTGTATTTGTCATGATTCAGTCATATTACTGAGGTGAGTGCATAGCACTCATTTGTCTCAAGACAGTTTGCAGAAGTTCGAAGCTAAATTGATTAGAAGTTGTGTTTTATTTTCTTTTTCTTTCCAAGTGCCAAAAGATTAAGGCTGACAATTCGAAAATGCTGGGCTTTCACTATATTTCGTTCAGCAGTAGATGAAAAAATGGAAAAGGCAGGTTATATCTTTAATTATGCTAACTCTTTACTTACTGGTAAAGGGCTTCATTATTTGGTGCAAAAGTGGTGGACATTAACTAGCTAATCACTTTGTTCACTGTTCTTGCAGCCGCTATAAAACATGGTAGCTATGGGCCACTTTTAGTGATCAATTTATTGATTTCTGTCTGTTTCACAGTATAGTGTGACAGGTGTCTAGTGTGCCTACTTGCCTCAGGAAGGTCTTTATAGTATTTTGTATGTATTTAGGCTGTAAAGAAATTTATACATAGATATATATATATATATACACATATATGTACACCATATACACACTCTCTATGTATACAAAGAATAATTGCCTGGGAACTAACATAGGGTTCAGGTAATTACGTGCTAAAGGACCACTGACAGATATGTTTTTACGTATTGATTATTGAGCACACAGCTAGTCAGGGTTAGTGTGTGTGTGTGTGTTTGTGTGCCATAGCAACATTGCTGTGGACGTATGGCAAACATTCCGGACATGGCAGGCAACACATTCTGCTCTTTTTCAAGTGGGTGGCCCTGCCTCAATTTATCTACATTTGGGCTGTTGCCTTTACCACAATGGAAGGAATTCACATTCCTGCAGTAACATTCTGTTCATGAAATGCCTTTTGGAATCTCCTCGTCAGAGCTGCACAGTATTTTCACCATGCAGGCAAACTGCATGTACCTGTTGTCGTGTATTAAGTTTTCACTGTTCTCGTTTTTTGTTGCACACACCACATTTGATTGTGAATTCGCAACATTCCAGAATGTATTGTTTGTGATAGTATTGTTCCAACAGCCTCTGATAATGCCAAGGCAGCAGCATATGTGTTTAAAGACATTGTCATTAACTCTGCTGTGTAGACTGGTAGCCAAAATCTAATTAGGCACAAATAGGGCAAATCTGCTGTTTCTGTTTCCTATGTTTGTTTTTGCCAACGTGATGCTTCGGACACTAATTCAGGGTCTTTGTACCTCTCGCCAGGATTTTCTTAGCCTTACTTTATTTCACAAAAACAAGCTATTTTGGGGCTTTTATTGTCTCCCACCATTTCAATCGTGGCAGCTTCAAACAGCCGTTCATTCTGAAGTTTTTTTGCTCTTCCTAATGAGAGTCCTGTGCCTTATGCACTTCTAAGGGTGCTTGCAAGTTAACAAAGCTGTTTCAAGTGAAAGGCTGCAGTGTACAGAACCACTTCCTACAATGTGTTGGTGCCAGTGTGCGACTGTAAATAATCTTGCGCAATCTGCAGTGGGCGGTGAATTAAATAAACACTGTACTTTGTAGGCTGTTGTGTAATTATCTGTAGTTGTAAGTTTCCATGCTCTCGCTAAGTGCCAAGATTCTCCTGCGCGCTGCTCAAAATTTTATGCAAAGACTACTGCAAGTCACTGGATTGTGTCAACTGGACTGGACTGCATCCTCGAGATGCGTTGTAGAAGTGTCACGAGCCAGCTTCTTTATTTTCTTTTGTTGCGACAAGCGAATGCTTTTAAGTGCCATATTCTACATTTCTGCCTCTGAAATCTGCCTTCTTTTTGAGCCATTTGCTTGCAGAAACTAACACTATGTAGAATCTGTGTGACATTGTGCTGCCTGAATGATAGGCCCAGGTAAAAAAAGGGTCTCAGTGTTTTTTTTTTTTGCATGAGTACAAATGTCATTGTTATTTTAGGCACCTGCTAGCGTGCAGCACTTCCTAGAAGATGTCAGAATTTGTGATTCTCTCGCTCAGGCATGTGTAGTAGGTGTAGGTTCTGCGTTTATTATAGTTAGCATCGTAGCCAATGCGTTGGCACTCGTAAACTTACGGGTTTGTTGTTGAGGGTGTGCCATTAGGCCGGGTTGCATTATCCAGAAGAGTTGTACCAGGAGTGAGGCATGAACACGGGAGGATACGGAGGTTCACCAGAGAGCAAAAAAATTACACCATCTCCTGCTAAATAGAACCATGCGCAGATGTGTTGACACTGGCGCTCATCGCCGCGTTGCGCAGGAAAGAAATGTGGTGAGACGCAAAGCTCGCAGTGATGGACCGGTGTTTCTAGCTGTAACATGCTAGTCGCTGCTAATGGGCAATGACAGACAAAAGACTGCGACTGGACACAGAGGCTCGCAGTCCGCGTTTAGTTAACGTGCATGCTTCGAATTTCGGTCGTTCGACAACGCACAAGACAGATCTCCCACCGGCACTGCTTTGGAGGTCAAGATCCAGTGAATGGTTGAACTGCGCAAGCAATTGGTTTTTAAATCAATAAACTCGCTAGCAGACATTGGCTGCATCGGCTCTGCGAGGAGAGAGCGGAAGACACGAGAGAAAAGAGGAGGAGGGCCGCGCATTCGCTGTACGGGTGGTCATGCCGCACACCAGTAAGCTTGACAATAAGACGCTTCGCATCTAAAAACAAATAAAATGAAAACCGAAAGTTGCAAACTTTTGGTGGATAACTGCTTGTCACTAGAAGATCCTGGCCGGAGAAGGATGAGTTGTCTGGAATGAAGCTTGCACCGGATGTGCAACTTCCAACTCCCGACAAACGGTGCATTTAAGGTTCTCGTATTTTGGAGGCTGGTTTTGGAGCTCGTTCTAATACAGCACTGGAGGGATTAACCCGCGCGAGCGTCCTGCCTAGCGCACGTTTTTTACCACAGTAGCATTCCTTGCAACGCTTGTGTCGGCGTTTATCTTGCAATTTTTGTGCGATGCAGCTGGTCGGCCTATTTTATTTTTGCTCGAACCGTGCTCGTTGCGGCAGTGCTCGCGTGTTTTTACACCGAGGTAGGTTGTACCAAGCGTTAGCTGATGCTATAAATTTTAACTTTATAATGGACATGACGGCGATGACAAAAATGCTCCTGTAGTGTACATATAGTTATCGCATTGAAAGAGAACTTTTCAATGGCACCGACCTATCATTTAAGCTGATGACTACAGACACGTGCATACCCGTATATATTACGAATGTAGTGTTATACATATTCTCGGCAAAAAACTGAGTTTTGCTATAACAAGTGATCGCATTTTGAATTTTAATTTCAAGAAGGGCTGCATGCCTTTCGTCAAAGCTTGTCTACAGAAAGTGTTGGATAAATTGACTGTGGTGCAAACTGTTTGGACCCTGTGTGCGCATTGTCGTTGGAAGCTGGTCGCAGGCAACTAACTCTAGCACGTGTAGTTCTTAATGAGAGCCAGCATGACACGTGTGCTAGCAGTCTTAGCCCATTGTTCCTACGTGATGGTGTGCTAGCACTGCAGAGACACAACTTGCACATTTTGACGACAACCAACACAGGTTTGATACGCTGTGGACAGATATGTCGTGGTCACAAAAAGCAGCAGTTCGGTACAACTTACGAGATTTGTCTCGCGCTCTCAGTAACACTGCGATATAGAGGAATGCTTTTCTGCCAGCAAAGACTTTTTTTTTTAGAATTTACAAGAAAAATTGCTCATAGCACAGAATAATGCACAATTCTGTCTTGATGAAAAATGCTATAATGAAATGAGATATTTACAATAGGAATTTTGAGAGAGTTACAGTTTGTTCAACCTAGAAAACGTATAAACAGCAGATGAAAAAAAAAAACAGGCAAAGACTGGAAGCAAGAAAAATAGAAAAAAGCAAAAATCAATGTTGGTTAGTGAACTACGAAGGAGAAAATGTTTATCATTGAAGTGCGACATAAAGTTTCTATCTCTCTAGAAGGAATGAGCACTTTCAAAGCATAATAGATATACATTCAGAGAATACGGGCAATCATTAAAATGCATACCTTTTGGGCTCTCGGCTCAAAAGGTATGTTTTACTTGATTTATGGCTGATATCTACAAAATGATGCTTATTTCATCGGCCAGGGAATTATAGCTAAAATGATCACTGAAAACGCGGAAACGTGAGGAAATTGGATTTGTGCAATTTGACTCCCAAAAAGCGATTTTGGTCATCTGACGATCGCCTTCGTCAAAAGTATTCCAGTTCGCCTATATCCTACTCGATGTGTGTTAGCGGGCATTTTTGGTAGTCGTAGACTGAATGCAGTTGTACGCGCTAATTATAATTAAAAATAAAATTTGAAATCCCGTGCACTCTTGTTACTCGTTGCTACTTTCGTGAAGGAGAGCATTCTTTGAGCTTCATAAGGCATTGTCGAGGTATGGGGAAAAAATAATAATGAGGGCGTCTTGAAAACAAACAAACCAAAGTTAAGCTTTTCTTGCGACTTTCCGCAGTCCCTAAAAAATGACTCTCTTGAGCATTCAGGCGCGCAGTGAACTTCCCGAAGTACGATGGAATGCTAAATTACAAGCGCTTCGCATTTCTTGCACGCAGAGGTATGCGTACGCGGGGAGTGAAGAAAGATCACAAATAAGTAGGAGCTTTCCTGTCGTCAACTTGTAATTACGTTTCTTGCAGTTTTCTGGCGAAAGCGTTTTCCCCCTAGAAGACGTAAAAGCGTGTTACGCTGTTCTCACGCACTGAATGCGTGACGTCCAGTACTTACAACGCGACGACTAGTGACGACACTTTCCCAGTTAATCGTGCCATATCATGGCAAAGGGTGGCATTCTACGTGAGATAGCGACAATATTGGAAAATGCAATCAATGTCGGCGCCTACACTTCGGGAACGAGACGATCTTGCGATGAGTTGTGGGTTTCAATAATATAAGCTTTTTTTTTTGGAAAAGCAGATCACTCATGTTCCCTCGTTAGTATTTGGAAGTGTTTCACAAGAACGCCACCCCCCACCCCACTGTTTTTGTTCGCGGTGTACCTGGATTTGGCTATCGGAAGCATATAGGTCGTTTTGCTACACTTTCTCAAAACTGGTCGAATGTTTTGAGAATACTCAGTTTTGTTCTCGCTTGGTGTTTAAGTGTGTGAACATAATTTTCATACGACTAAATTTAGCGAACTACACTTGATTGAAGGTTCGGTAAACGTAACCTAACGACAGTCGCTTGCGTGCAATGCGTTGTCCGGCTGTGTGCTTGTAAAGCGTGCTTTGCGGCAAACTTTAATGTATTGCAAAAAAAGCCAACAGTGCTATTGAAGAGAAAAAAATGGAGCGTTTTCGTCCTTCGCAAGAAAAAAAAAAAACGCATTATTGTTAACTTGTGAATTTGGTGCCCTGGCGCAATCATCTAGTAGTTAAAAAACTGTTTAACGCTGTGGATAGTGTAAGGAGAGCAGAAGTTTATTATAGCCAGGCGAAATACATTACAGAAAACGCGCTGATTTAGAAAGAAGGTGAGCCCGTTTTCAGCTTGAAATTTCTGCAAATCACATCAGCGAACAACAAAGCTTGCGCTCAAATTTCAAAGCTGCAAATCAAGGTCGGTAAGTCAGTTATCAAGTAATTAGGAAAAGATACGATAGTTTGCCCCGAAGCCGCCACACAAACTTTACCTCGTTGGTAACTGAAATTGTGAACTTAAAATACGTACATATATAAATCTAGGCACGTTAAACTTTGCGAGCTTTTGAGTTTCCATTTCTGACAGAAATGAAATCGGCGGAAACTGTGGTTAAATATTTCAAGTGGTCGAAGTCGATTCCAGGTAAGATGTGCCCGTAACGCGTTTAAAAGAAGTAACTCATTTTAGTGCCTGTAATGTCGCTTCCCGTTATTGTTTTTGTCCCGTGTTATTACCAATTATGAAGCCTAAACACCCCATAATGTGTGAGTTCTGCGAAAGGAAGATATATGATGTTGAAGGGAAAAAAAGCACGTTATGAAGTTCTGGAACAGGAAGAAAGGGAAACTTGAGTGAAGCATCGGAAAGTCTGCAGTGAAGTCATGTGTCGGAGATGCTGTTCGTGTCGTAGCTATAGACGCTGCGAATGGTGCGCAGGTGAGGTTTCATCGACTATGTTCCGAACTTAAATCCTGTCACTCACTGACGTCACCTACAGACATATTGCTTTCAAAACGTGCATGACATTTTAAAACTTAGCGTGTTATTTGTGATTTCCTTCGTCTAGTCAGGAGATGATATTCATACTCTCATTAGACTGTCCGAAGTTTAAAGCATACCACGTGTTACCCCGTGAAACGCATTTGAAATGAGTTTTCAGTATGGCGTTGCCCGGCGTCAGCGCTTTCCACCTCGCTCTGCGTGCCACGTGGCTTCCGAACTAGTTGGTAATGATGTGGCCTAGATTCTGGAAGCACGCGCACTGCGGTCGTCGCTCTGTATAATGCTGGAGTATCATCGGCGCCAGCTGAGGCCGAGCCAGATTAACAACATCGGACGCGCAGGGCCGAAGTCACATTTGCAAGTCTGCGTCTTGCCGCGCACCGGGAAAAGTATGGAGGAGAAAAAAAAAAAACACGCACACATACCAAGGTCTTCGTTGACAATGACGCGCAAATAATTTCTGGCATACCTGCATCTCGCATGTCTCACAGGCAGTGGTATCTTCTATGAGTGAATACGAATGTTGATGTGTTTGTAGGTTAGTCAACTAGACTCCGCTTCTGTAATGGAGATGAATATCCCAATCAAGCAATTTATTTTTTCCAAATTTCATGGCAGCGCCGTGGGAAAAAGCACCAAAGAGGCGGCTGGGACACGTCTCCGCTCTTTTGTGGCACAAGGCAACAATTTCGGGCATAAAACTCGTATACCAGTTTCTAAGTTTTAGCGACAGTGGATGTATGACATGTAACGGCGATTAAAGGTAAACACTACAGACACTTAGTTAAAAATGCCTAGACTTGTAAGGTGAGCTATGCACACCCGTTAACGAGAACGCAGCTGCGATAACAGCAAGATGAGGCTCCAGCTTCGATAGACACTGTGAAGTAAACATAATTCAAATTTTGTAATGGCACAATGCATAACTAATGAGCATACAATATATGAGCCACAAGGATACAGTGACTGACTAAATGAAGTAAATTAGCAGTCTAATATCTTTACTAAACAAAGAACACGTATTGGCGACAAATTATTGTTACAAAAGTAGAGAGAGGTGTACGAGTTAGAATAATAGTGAAACAGCTTCATGTAGGGTGTTCCAGTGTTTGTGTCTCTGGCGCTGTATATAAAACGAATATTGTTAAGTGACTTGAGACATGTAGAATGGCAAGTCAGACGTTTTCAAAATTTTGTGCATATTGTCTGATATAGGTGTACTTATTTCTGAGCTCTCAGTTTCGCTTGCCGAGAGGTTTATTTGCTTGAATTATTCGTAACTCGAAGAAAAAAAAGCGGTCGTATCACTTTCCTGAATAATAATAATAATAATAATAATAATAATAATAATAATAATAATAATAATAATAATAATAATAATAATAATAATAATAATAATAATAATAATAATAATAATAATAATAATAATAATAATAATAATTGCTGTTGACTGGGGCAAATTGAGCGACTTCGTCCTTCCCAAGCAAAATGTTATTATTATTATTATTATTATTATTATTATTATTATTATTATTATTATTATTATTATTATTATTATTATTATTATTAACAACATTTTGCTTGGGAAGGACGATGTCGCTCAATTTCCCCCAGTCAACAGCACTGTTGGCTTTTCTGCGGTCCTTATACGTTTGCAACGAAGCACGCTTTACAAGCAAAAACTCGAGAGCGAGGTTTTGTGTGAAGCGTGTTTCGAATATACTCACCCAAACTGTGAGTAAACACAGGACACTGTTTATGAGAAAAGCTGATTTGCTCTCAGATGAACCAGACTGTTTTCCGAATCCCTCCGTTTCTACCGCGCACTACAAGTTAAAACAATACAAAATTGGGCTTTCGAGGCTGCCTACTAGCATTGGCTGTGATCGTATCATTTCGCAGTTTCATCTTTGTATCTTTTATTTTTACCCCACGTTTTGATAACAAAGGGCCAGGAAACAGCACAATGGCAATAAAAAAAGGAAAACGAAGGACCAGTGGATGGTAGCTTTATGCCTCTTTTCATAGTGCTCTGCGTGAATGTCTAGCATGAATTGTTCATGGCGTGCATGTAATGACAGAACACATGCAACATATGTAATGTAACACATGTAATGACAGTACACAAAGGAAATGCTTTGGATAGCTTGATGCGCTGCAGTGATTCAACAGATTGATCTTAGTTAAAGGAAAATTGATTCAGAACACGCAATGATATGTGCCATGTACCAGTAATGGCGGATTCATTGAACGCCTAGGAAAGTCTTGGTGTTCACAGATCTGATGAACGTTGGTGAGCTTGTGACCGCGAGATCGTAGAAAACATTGAAGCGGATGTAGTTAACTATAGGTGGTGAATTTGTTGGAAGGTTTGACAAAGAGACCGGGTCCAAGACTTTTGCACGGAGTCTATCACATGCGCACGCACCCGCACACAAACACTCAGAGATGGCAGGTGTCTTTGCAGCAGCAGGATATGTGTCCCGGAGTGCCTTGCGTGGCAGTGAGATGTGTGTGATGAAGGCTTCATTTTGAAGGCTTCTCTGTCGGTGATCACGAAACTGCAGTTGCTAGCAGTGACAATAAGCTCACGAGCAGCCTGGCGGGAAGCGTTGCGCTTGTGGTGCTGGGACATGCACCGCAGTTTGCAGTGGCTGCAAAAGCGAATTCAAATATATATAAATACATCATGAGGTATCATGAGCCAGAAAGATTTCTGGTTTATTTTTAAGATAAAGCGTCGTTGAACTCACTCACAAGGTAAGGCTTATAATAAACGCCTTAGAACTAAATGACAACAATGACATTTATTTATGTTGCTCTAAATCTACAATGTACACGCTTGCAAACTTTTAATATTATTTTGCGCATGTCGACCACTGTACGTGGACGTTTTTAATATCAACGAGGTGCAACAACATCAGCGATATGACACCAGCGTTGCATCAACTTTTTTAACACGTGATCACACAGACGAGGATGATAGTGCGTGCGCATTTTTAAGCGAAAAAATTCGGCAGATCCCCCGTACTATGTGAATCGTTGTCATGCAATACATGCGGAGGGAAGGTGACTGTGGCCTAATTTTTTTGAAGTAAAACTGCGAGTCGGCCTAGTTGGAATAAACCCATCTTGAAATGTTTGCGCGGATGCATGGGGACACGGAGGAAATATTTTGCGCCCGTTTGTACTCTTTTCTGTGTCCCCGTGTGCGTGCGCAAACATTCCAAGATGAACAATATTTTTTTCGTAGAGCGAATTGTTAAAAAATTGATGATTGATTGATTGATTTGTAGGGTTTAACGTCCCAAAGCCACCATATGATTATGAGAGACGCCGTAGTGGAGGGCTCCGGAAATTTTGACCACCTGGGGTTGTTTAAAATAAAATGATGTTAAACATATGTAGAAATGTTGTACATACAGACATATATGTTGAAAAGTCGCATATGCTTACATAACCAGTTGTTTGCTGTTGCGTAACGACGTCAAGAGCAACATGGGTATTACCAATACCAGAAAGAGTAATATGAAATGTTGCGCTTGTGCTTGCGAGGATGGCAGCCCTGGGTACAGGCAAATCCAGAGGGAGGGTGGTAGGGGTGATCGCGTCTCCCCCAACCCCCTGTGTCGGCACCCCCCTCTCTTCAGTGCTTTTCATCCATGTACTATCACTAATTTCACCAATTAGAACAATTGAGTGGAACTACTGTGATCACATATTAACAGTATTTCGGCTATGACAGGGTTTTCATGCTACTAAAAACAAAACAAAATCAGGACCCCCCCCCCCCCCCCAATTTGGTGTTACTTCTGTAACTTCAGGCAACCGTCACCCCCTAAAATGAGTCGCTAGATTCGCCCCTGGCCCTGGATAGTTTACATAGACCAACTTCAGTGGGTGACGTTTAAATAGAATCTACGCCAATCCGAGATGACGCCTGTATCATTGCAGTGCATACATAATCATAATATTAGATTGGCAGCACAACAACCACAATCGACGTTTTACCAACGTTACGCCTGCATATGGTCCTCTTACAAAGGAGTATTGAGACCTGGCGTGGCTCTGTGGTACAATACTTGATTGTCACGCAGTATTATTGGGTTTGATTCCTGCTGGGACCATAAAATATACCATTTGCATTCGTCGAGTCACCGCTGGCTATGTCAGTTTTGCGGAACGTTCTGAAATTAAAATTACCAATGTTGAGTTGAGTTGAATAAACTTTATTTGCCCAACGGTTGTTGCTGTGTCCGGGGCTAGGCTGCCAGGGACACATCGTTCGATGAACATCTTCTGAGCTCCTCGGCGACGGCCCTGGCCCGCCGGACGGCCCACACCTGGTCTTTGAGGGCCTCGCTGAGAAGGGCGGCTTGCCATCGCTCAGTAAGGCGCCCCATTTCGGTGGGTCCATCAGTTGACGTCGTCCTTTCTCGTGGCATCTCTTTCGCATTGCCAAAGTATATGTGCCATATCGGCCCGTTCGTGCGCGCACAACGGGCAGCCAGGCGACGGGCGTGGGCCATAGGCGGTTTTCTCATCGTTTATATGTACCTATAAAATTTGAAACATTTGTGGCGCATACACGCCTACTGCGGCCCGTGGTGTGTGGGTATGTGCCACATGTGTCTGCAAAAAAGTATCGATGTCGTATGCGACGGAATTTTTAGATTATTGATGTCATGACCAGAAAGTCATAATTGCGAAAATCTCTTGCTTCCCCAAACGAATTTTGGTCTACCCTAAGTTAAGAAAGTGATCACGTGGACACCTAGATGCAGGCGGATAGATAGATGGATAGATAGATAGATAGATAGATAGATAGATAGATAGATAGATAGATAGATAGATAGATAGATAGATAGTCCGCAAATAAATGCTTTGCGTTTAGCAGTGTAGCGTGTGGTGCTTGCGAACCACTGTGCTTTCTGAATTAGCGCATCATGCAAGAAATCGCGTTACTTCGTGCCTATATTGGGCGCTTCTAATAACGGTAGCCTGATGTTGTAAAATAAATGGCAAGGGTGTACAATTTACGCGTATAATTTCTTGCTGCAGCGTGGTTACGTGAGGGAAGTAGTGGGTCCCCAACAGTTCCCTTTGAGGGTGTCAACAGCACGATGAAGTCAACCACTTAAGCAGCAAACTTCAAAATTGGTTTGAAATACCTTCCAAGCTATAATAAGAGATGATTACTATATCGTAAAATGAGATTAGGACGAAAAGACAAGGAGCCACTCCAGACCACATGTTTTTTTTTTATTTTATTTTCGAGCCCGTCTTCTGCTACGCTATAGTAACAATGTCCAATTAGGTTTGGTGCAAACTAGCCACACTTTCCGTCTTAACCACCTTACTTGTACATACAGATTATTTTCATATTATTGCGCTTGTTTAATGAAACACTGACAAACACTTGTTTTGTGTGACCTTATTCACGTATTTCCGAAGCTGTGCTTCGCAAAATCTTTTCGTCCGCGTGTTTACTTCAGCTGAACTCTGCGAGCATCTACAGATGTGAAATGTCCAATTGGCATAATTTTTTATTAGACAAAATGCAGCTGGGAAACTTACGTGCTTACGTTACATGCTTCACATTTTTAAGAATATAAATTTAACAATTTCACGCAATCGGTAAATATTCACGTGATTCAAGCTCGGCATTAGGATAAAAGAATGCATTTCTCTTGATACGGAGCAAAGGCGGACAGCAACGACGTGCAATCTAGGCTTGCGTGGTACAGAAGTAGCCCGGAAGAACATTAGAGGCGCTTGGAATAGCAGAAGTGGTTGAATAGGGGAAGCGAAACTCCTACCACGCACATAAAATAAGTGTCCTGTAGAATAAATGAAATGCAGAGCATCAACCTCAAGGAGAAACGAGGGTCACGTGCATTGCAATTTGTGACGTACACGGAAGTGATCGCGCACCTTCAAGGTTCACCACAGCAGGCGCAAGTGGAGACCAGGGATCTGTCTCGTTACCGTACAAGTTGAGCCACCAGTCACGCGACGAGCCTGCAAGACGACATTAATATATTAATATTCAAACAATAGAAACGCGAGAAAACTGAGTTCGAAACTCCTATCACGCACATAAAATGTACCGTAGAGTAAATTAAATACGGAGAATGAATCTCAAAAGAAAACGAGGGTCGCGTGCATTGCGATTCGTGACGTGTGCTACTCTCTGAGAAGCACCATATGACTCGCTCACCAGGGCTGCGGGAATGTGGCGAGTTATTCCATTCCTTGTCAAGTAGCTTTGCGTGGAGTCCTTTTGAGATAAGCGTCGAGTGGTACGTAGGCCCCGAGCTTGCAGGTATTTCTGTTGAGAAACGTAGACAAGGTTTAATTGTATACAATAACTGTGGTATAATCGCCTCTTACATGCTTTGAGGAATGTGATATTTGGCCGCCACGTTTTTATTTCTATAGCTTACAGAATTGGAGAACTGTGTGAATAGGAACTTGCCCACGATAACAGTGTAGAGCACATGGCTATATGAAATAATAACCAATACGCGGGGACTAACCTAAACTTGAGGAAATCGCTGCCGTCCCGCCATGCGAGCGTGAATTGTCAGTGAAACTGTATCAAACACCACACATGCTGATGTGGAGGAGGGGTGTATGTTTTGTTATTACCAAATAGTAATGGTAGCGATAATCGCTTTGTGGTCGCTGGTGTAGACCGTGATTGGTTGCGCAGCAATTTTCAGTAAGGTGAGTTTCTTCATTTTGTCGAGCATTGTGTTCACGCTGTCCTAGCTTGTGTTTAATTTAACGTTGTCTACCCATATCCATCTTGGATTGAACTCAATGAGTTGGTATACGGGCCGTACTTTTATATACGAGAGCAGGAAACATATACGGGGATAATGCAGGGCCGCTTGACGTCATTCGAAGCCCTCGTGTGAAGCGCAAAACAGCTGCCACCTAATCTTTACCGGATATGCGGGGTAGTGTGTTCCCATCGTTCATAAGTACCTCTTCATCCAGCACGTGATTTTTATGCTTGTCTTGTGGTTTTCTTTATTGAAACTAATGTCGGGTTATATCCTGTATGCCTGATTGCAAAGAAAAATATGCCATTTCTCTTCAATTGTTAACGCGCCCCTAAAACGGAGGTCGAAGTTCAGTTGCGGCATTGCAGTTGTGCATGAGCATGAGTCTAGAGGGAACACGTTCGTTGGTTCGTCTGCTCCGCTCTACGAATGCCCCTCGTCATCGTGCGACGTGAAAACGCAAGGAGGGAGCGCATGTACTAGCAGAGGGACGCGCAAGTTGGTGGTTAAAGGCCCTTCACTCTGGCGTTTTGCGTTTACGCCATGAAATTTTACGACCAACAATAGGAATGAAGCTGCGTTGTTATAGGAGTGAAAAAGAAACGTGAAATGAGAAGAACAGCGACAACAAAGAAAGAAAAATATGATAAGACATCAGTGTGGGCTGATTCGATTTAATGATCGCAAAGGTTGTCTCTAGGATTACAAAGGCAGAAATCTGCGACTGGATTGCGAAGAACTTGGTCCGAATGGGCCGTTGAGAGCTCTGTTAAGGAGCAGCTAATGATAATCGTCGTCGCTCACCGTAGAGGTTGACGGTGCCCTTGGTCTCGCCGAGAGTGTTCTTGGCGGCACAGCGGTACTCTCCGTAGTCTTCCGGCTTGAGCCTGTGTACGACTAGCTGCATGCGCACCTTGTACATGGTGTGCTGCATGGTGACCACCGAGTACTTGACGTTCTGGTGTATCAAACGGTCCGCCCCCCGAGTCCAGTAGGTGACCGATCTTGGGTGAGACTCTAGGTTGCAATCCAGGGTCACGTCCGAGTCGACGCTCGCACCGACCAGCTGATTCGGGATCCAGATCATGGGTGCGACTAGAGCGACAGAGGGCAAACGTTGGCACTTTAGCTTGAAAATTACTCAGTTTAAGTTGTGCGGAGGTTGTCTCTTCTTCGACGAATAAAATAAAGATAAAACTTGAGGCACAGTGAACTCAGGGTTTTGCCTATTCGTATGCGAGAGCATGATTTGATTCAGATTGAATAATTAGCGTTGTTACCACAGCGAATAGCCTATATTAGGCGAAATCAGCGATTACCAGCTATATCGTATAGCTCATGTTTGACATTAGCGTATACGTTACTCATCATTTAACCAGCCTGAGCCAATATTAGACAAATGAGAAGCCGTACTTTTAGTATGCAGGTAAATAGGATAGGTCATGGTGCCATCCCTTAGCGTTCTTCGTTCATCCTTCACAAATCACAATGCAAGGGTTGGGGGAGGGGGATAAGCTTTCGCGCATATACAGAACAAAAAAGATGCACAGCGCGCAAAGTGGTGTTACGTTCAGCAGATTGACGGCGCTGTTTTTCTGAGAGATAACATTATTGTAGGCTGGAGCCACGAGATAAATTTAACTTCTTGCACGAGTAACATTGGCTTGTAATGACTTTCACTGCCACCACGATAATTCTGAGGTTCTGCAGACACTGCGGAATTTCCCCCACCAATTAAGCAGGGATTACCGTAAAGTTTAATCCTTTTCCTCTAACATAAGCTACCGTGCCACCAACTTGTAATGTGATCTTATCATCGTTTTGTTTTATTTGAATACTACTTTGCATTGAGAGCCCCCATTTTCCCATCCTCGAGGTTTTCAGATAACGAAGGTCGTTGGCTCTAGAGCACCCTTGTGATACTGATTAGGCAGCTTCGTGGCGTTTCGAAAGGGCACTCGCGAAAGGAGCGGCCATGCGTGTTCTAGCTCGTAGCTGTTTGAAACCTTTCCCTTTAAAGTTTCTCTTGACAACATACTGCCTGGTACGCGCTGGAGAACATGCTGGTATTCCGGTTGAAGACCAGAAGACGGAAAGAAACGGATGTTTATTTGCCTTCATCGGCATGTATTTAAATTGATAGTTTATTAAAACGGGGTATGCTAGAAGTCCTTGTTCAACTTTCTTCTATTACTGAACGTTCCTTACTGCGAGTCGAACATGTTTGTTTGAATAACCACCGCGGTCGAAGTTGCCTTCAATGGCGCTGTTTAATTTTATCGAGTCTAGCGATCACTGAATATATATCCTTTCTGTACAGCGATGTAAAATGGCGCTAATATAGTTCTTAAGTTGACGAAATAGCTTATAGAGTAAAGCATGTTTGTGTGATTCAGATTGCATGAATGACCTTACGGGAATTGAACAAACTTGTTTCTAGAGGGCCGTCGTTCTTCCTCTTTATGAGACAAGTTAGGAAGAGTCAGCCCATCACATGTAGACATGATCTCTGCACATAGTTATAAATTTATTTCGTGTTGACTTGATATGCTTATATCATTCCCTCGCCACCTACCACACAACAGCCTCATATACTTTACAAATGCAAATATAATTTCAGGCTCTTCATATGCACAGCAACGGACTTCAAATGACTTCTAACGTACTCACAGCTGACTGCAAGGATGATCCGCTTGCTGACCGAGGGCAGCACACCGTTGGTTGCAATGCACAAGTAGGCACTCATATGCAGGCGGGAAACCTTCGTTATGTTTAGCCAGGTGCCTCTCACCGACAATGCTGCGAACCGGACAGGAGTACACGACCGTTACGAGAAGTGCAATCATACAGACGCACTCTATGCGCGCACGATATGATTATCGCAGTGCGCGCACCGAGAGTCACGGCTTAGCCAAGAAGCTCAGAAATTAGTCCATTACCATAGAGAAACATACTATATAAAGAGTGGCCACTGGAGCCGATCACGGCCCAGCAAGAAAGGGTCTGACTAACCACTAGATGACGTACCCGTGCTCAATTTTACTTTTTTTTGTTGAGATGTAATAGCCTCCTCAGGAGGACAATGAATACCCAAGTTTGGCATCAATTTTTTGCAAAGAAAAATTTTTATTAATTTGTGCAATTTTCCATATCTGCTGTACATCATGTGCCGCTGAGGACATTTAATGCCCTACAACAGAAAACAGTAAAGTATGACTAGAAAGTGTTGTCTTTCTGCATTTGTTTTGCACAAAGAGGCACATTCATGTGGTTTAGTTGGACTGTACATGTATTCCCTTTGAGGACGCATGGGAGTGTAGCGTAGTGGTAAAGACTCGCTTTCGGAGCGTGAGGGCACGGTTTCAAATTCCAGCGTCAGAAAGAAAGAAAAGTTGTTATTTTATTTATGCTGGAGACGTTATCGGGTCTGACTCGTGGCGCTGAAAGCAGCACACTAGCTGGGCCGCAGGGCCCTACGGGAGTATCCGCTCTTTATGTATGTTTCTCTATGCCATTACTGTGTAAAATGAAGCGAAAGCAACAGTTGCTGCCTTGACGAAGACAAGTGCACACGTCGAAATATTAGGTCCAGCGACATTCTTAGTTCAACGAATTTATATAATATGTTCAATATTTTTTAAGCGCGTTCCGCTACAGCAATGTGTCCGAGGCCCGAAACGAACAGCGTCTGAAGAATAGAATCTACAAAGCAGAGTGTATCTATATGGGAAGCACAATGGGGTTTATTAAGCGGCTCATACTTGGCGCTTATTCCCGGTTTCATCATCCTGACAGATGTTATTGGCTGACAAAGTTACTAAGACCTATTTGACTGCCTTAAATCTCGAACCAGTGGATAATGAAAGTATATCAGCCAGCACCTCAGGTCCAATTCAGATTTCATTGATGATTGATATGTGGGGTTTAACGTACGTTCCAAAACCACCATATGATTATGAGAGACGCCGCAGTGGAGGACTCCGGAAATTGTGACCACCTGGGGTTCTTTAACGTGCACAGAAATCTGAGCACACGGGCCTACAGCTTATTCGCCTCCATCGGAAATGCAGCCGCCGCAGCCGGGATACGATCCCGCGACCTGCGGGTCAGCAGCCGAGTACCGTAGCCACTAGACCACCGCGGCGGGGAAATTTGCATTTTAGGAAAGCTATATATACGAGTTTCGTAGTTCCGGTCAAAACCGCAGGGAGCACATAAAAAAGGTTGTGCATCTCCACAGTGTTTCCATGGCGTATCGCTAGGCATTCTGGCCTTACGAAAGTCGTCTCTGACCTTTCTTGGATGGGTCAAGTGAGATGTACTGGGCGTCCTCTCTCCGCCACGTGATTTCCGGTTCCGGTGTCCCATTTGCCACGCAGCGCAATGCCACTTCGCCACCTTCAGCCACTTCCGTGCTGTCACTTGTCAGATTTTTATCGATTTTGGGCGGCACTGCGATTCACGACACGTTGAAAATTTCCTGCATCATAGTTTTGGCAACTCATATTTTCATAAAAAAAGTTTATTTTATTTGTAATATTCTGCTAACCTAAAGAGGTTTTAAGCAGGAGTAGTAATACAAAAAAAATGCAATACGTACATACTACACAAAATAGGCGATAATGACATGCTACACACCTTTCACTACTTTTTTACAGCAATAATACCAACACTTACAACGATAATCACCGTTGTAATTATTTACACTATAACTGTTATCTTCGATATGCTAGTAATACATATTGCACACCGCATAAATAATTTATGTACTTTGTCCAACTTAAGATTATCGATACTGAAATTGTGTATTGTGAAAAAACAAAAAAAATTGTACTTACGTAGACACATGCAAGTTAACATTGGCAAAAAAAAAAGAAATATTTAAATTATACTTTAAGGCTCGACAAAAGAGCATTAGGCGCCTGAATGAAATCTGCTGTGGTCAAGCGTTCGACGAGATCTGCGGGAAGCTCATTCTGTTCTCATACCACTCGCAAGTTAAAAAAAAAAAACGCTTGGCCTGAGCGGAAGGCGCAGCACAGTCACAGCGAAAGCTAGAAGAGCGGCCTTTCAAAACCTTTTCGAAACACTCATTGGGTAACTGCTGTAAGCACACTTGCTTTATACCCACTACAGCATTAATAATAAAAATTTTGGGGTGGTACGCCGGCATTCACTATGCTATTTTTTGTCATCCTTGATTGATTGATTGATTGATTGATATGTGGTGTTTAACGTCCCAAAACCACCATATGATTTCGAGAGACGCCGAAGTAGAGGGCACACGAAATTTCGATCATCTGGGGTTCTTCGACGTACACCGAAATCTCAGAACACGGGCCTACAGCTGCATTTTCGCCTCCGTCGAAAAGGCAGCTACTGCAGCCGGGATTCTATTCCGTGACCTGCGGGTCAGCAGCTGAGTACCTTAGCCACTAGACCACCACGGCGGGGCTCTTCACGTTAAAGCGAACGACTTCGTTAGTAAGCCAGGGCTTTGAAATCTTTATGCATTTTCTTTTTATAGGTGAAAATTTTTTGGTGCACTTAAGACGAGATTTTTGAAAAATGTCCACAACTACTCAACATATTCAGCCACCTGATCGATAGAAAGAAAAGAAGTTCGAAAATGGTTCGTTAAGTGCATCCATAATGATGACGTCATTTGCAAGTGCAGAAACAGGGACAACTCGCACTTCGTTTCGTTCTTTGGGCTCATGGCCAAGATTGAGCGTCAGTATTATAAACTTGTGGTCTGATGTTTCATCTAGAACGGCAACTACGGGTTCTTTACTAAGTAGGCTTCAGCCAACGAGAAAAAAAGCTCTGGAATAGATGTCACTACATTGTTAACACCTGGGAAAGGTTGAAAAAAAAAGTAGATCAATTAACTGTTTTGCAACAGGAAATATATGAAAGGGGGTCACAAGGACAAAAACGTTAGGAATACGGTGCGCATTCCCCTTTACGGTCTATTTGAGCTGCAAATGCGACTAAATTTTCAGAATAAGAAGCGGTTCCAAATGAGTTATGACGTTTCAGAACTGCATGGTAAAAAATTAAACCGTGTTTTAAAACTTTGTGGCTCACTGTTGCCAATCAGCGGCGTCAGCTGCGCTGCCGCTGGGAGGCGGCACTCACAAGCGACGAGCTGGCCGACTAGCTTCGGGCCGTCCGGCAAGCCGAGGATGGCGCCCGGGTGCAAGGACTTCGAGCGGTCACCTGAGGCACCGCCATCATGATCAAGGGAGAGTGGGAAGGGACAGGGGTTAATCCCCTCTTCCTTCACCTCGACCGGTAAAACTGCCGGACTTTAAATATAGTCTATTCATTCATTCATTCATTCAGTAACAAGTAATAGGATGCTAACACTGCTAAAAAAATGACTGCTGCTTCTGACAGACAGGGTGAGAGGTGCGGATATCGCGTCACTGAGAAGTACACGTCCACCACTTCTTGGACAGCAGTAAACAGAAGCGTGTTTATATATAATACGCGCATATTTACCAACGACGTTGAGGTATCCGACCTGGGACTTCATGGGCGATGTGTTGATCTGGCACATGTACGCTCCCCGGTCCCTCTCCTGGACGCGGTGAATGTGCAAGTGCCACGTGCGGTGGCCGTTGTGGGTCACCTTGAAGCGGGAGTTGTGCGTGATCACGCTCTTCGCCAGTGTCAACAGCGTGAACTTCTCCACGTACATCCAGGCCACCTGCGCAGTCGACGATTCCGCATTGTAAGGCGTGAAGCAGTAGCGCGTACGAACAATTATGATATAGCGGTTCGTACTTTTGTTTGACCAGTGGGTGAACAGTTTTTCCCGCCTCGAAGAGGAGAATAAACTATAAGGCAAAAGAGAACGTTGACGCGGTGACGATCGTAATGACATGAATGCTTTTTCAATTTTGCCTGGATGCCCCGCCGTGGTGGTCTAGTGGCTAAGGTACTCGGCTGCTGACCTGCAGGAGGTCGCGGGATCGAATCCCGGCTGTGGCGGCTGCATTTGCGATGGAGGCGTAAATGCTGTAGGCCCATGCGCTTAGACTTGAGCGCACGTTAAAGAACCCCAGGTGGCCAAAATTTCCGGAGCCCTCCACTACGACGTCTTTCATAATCATATGGTGGTTTTGGGACGTTAAACCCCACATATCAATCAATCAATCAATCAATCAATCAATCAATCAATCAATCAATCAATCAATCAATCAATCAATCAATCAATCAATCAATCAATCAATCACTTTTGCCTGGAGTGGAGGGATGAACGGGAGAAATTCAAGAATCTTCTCGTCCACGTGGCCAGTACATATAAGCATCTCTCTTTGAAGTGATTGTTAGGATGATTACCGTTTTTAGATAACTGCATATGTTCAGTTGTGGCCGTTTTTATTTTTTGCACGCTCACCGTGTGCCACTGTAGAGAGAGAAAATAATTCTGCGCGGCGAGGTATAATCACTGTCCGGTAATTATCAATCGTTTACGTTCATTCCTGGCTGCATGCTATAGAGTGCCGAGCATCATCTCATATATGGTGTGCAGAAAGTTTGCTTGAGGTCACAGTACAAGTTAGAGGCATGCTATGCATTGTAGTTTGAGAAGGGAATAGCGACGCAAGATTGGCTTACAACTGTCAAGACGAAATATTGTTTCAAATTCAATACCTTCTGTCAACATTAAAATGACTCAATATTACTTTGCAGTAGTTACTCGCGTACTGCGAAGTAAGATTTAGGTACAGAATCACCTAAATTACCGTACATAATTAGAGTGATTGAAAGTTTTCTACAATTTCGTGGTGCCTAGTATTTTTCATAACGACAAAGAAACAAAATAAACGGAGAAAAATAGATGAAAAGAAAACGCTGGGGGTAAACCTGGTAAAAGTAACCGGTTTGGTACCCTGCAAAGAGGTGGTGAAATAGGAGTTGTAAAGAGCAAATTAGTAAGTCTTAGAGCGTGCATTTGTTTGATGAGGTTTAAGAATATTCCTTCAAAATATAGCCGCCGAAAGATTGTTCATACTGAGTTATGCACCAGCAGACATCACATAAAAAAAAGAGGCATATGTCTGTAACCAGCAATTATTTTTTCTGTATGCTTCGAATAGCGCCATTGAACAGTTTTCACTACAAGGAGAGAATCCGCCGACAATGAAGCTATTGCTTGCTGTGTTGTTAACATTTTATTATCAAAACTCTGATCAAGGAGCCGATCAAGGAGCACTCTCAACATTCCTGCTGTTTCCAAAATGAAGGAGTACTCATTCTATATAAGTTAAAGATATTCTACAAAGCGCAATCAAGTGTGATATGCGGGATTTTTTACGGACAGTTTAGAACAAAGCAGTTTGCGTAATTCAGTTAGTTAACGTTACCTAACTAGTGACTACTTTTACGCGCCGCTCTGAATGACGTAAATGACATCGCAATACGCCGTACATGCTTCGCGAATGCTAAGGTTGCTGTAGTAGGCAACAAAACTTCGTGTACAGCCAAAAAAGGAAGCCATGTTGGTAATATAAATAGTGCAACGCAACTAAACTGGTAGCGTATGGCGCGAAAAGGCGTTCACCCAGGCTGCATACTGACAACGTCCTGTTTATACAGACACTGGAACCGAGTTTGTCAAAATTTGCTTCGATTCACACATTCTTGGCTGAACGTTGACCGTAAATTTCGCTCGGGGAGGGCTAAAGCAAAATAGAAGAGGGCACAAACACTGTTAAAAAAAAAAACAGGAACGATTGATTGGACATAAATATTGACAGAACAAGGCGAAACAAGGGCGGAGTGCTTACTCTGTTACCAGTGACGTGCCCGGGCCCCGGCTACTCATATACACTATGCATATCACGCTCCTCACTCAGAGACGAGGCGCCCGCTCAGTTTTCTCGTGGGATCAACAACCGTCAAAGAGCGGAGGATACCAGGTTTTTGAAAAACGATCTCGGGCAAATGCCCACATATATTACGAGCGGCGCGTGTGCACGTCAGCCGAGTTCTCGCTCGTGGCCCTCCTCTCTCTCTCCTTCTGACGAAAGAGAGAGAGAGGGGAATGGCGGAGACACAACCGGCCGCGCGAGACACAAAAGAAGAAAGAGAAGCGGCAGATAAAATGAAGAGAATTCCACGCTTAAAAACAAGTTGAGCACGGAGGACATTGCTTCAATGCTTGATTGTAAAAAACGACTGACAGCCATTTTCTTCTTCATCATCTTTTCCTCTCTAGTCGCGTCTTCGCGTCGAATACGGCGGCGGGCGTCTTCGAGCGAGCGTCGGTCCATTATTACAACACTTTGGAGCCACGCAGGTTGCCTCTAAGGATGTGCCCCGAGGGGCGAGGTGAGATTTATGCCGTCTTGTTTTTCCACGTCCAAGTCCGAGAATGTTCGGGCCGGGTGGGGCAGAAACACGTGATCTGTTATCTGGTGCCATAAAGTTTCAGTTTGAAGAGACGAGCGCGCCTCTTAAATTTATACGTGCTATATATTTCGCGGCATTGCGAGAGAGTCGAGAAAATCGCCGTGGCGTAACGGCGCATCTCGCTGTGCGCTTGTCTGCGAGGCGCGAGCTGCCGAGGTCGCGCTCCAGATTAAGTCACTTCGCACGTTCGTGACGAATCCGTGACGACAGCAGTTGGCTTTCGTCTCATACGGGCAATAATGGTTTGTCGGTACACCACAATTTTCCTCTCTTGAGCTCTGAATCTCAAGCAAAAATAGCTAACCGATACGCATATACCTTAACACATAATAACGAACCATCATTAACACGCAGCACATAAGCAGTTGGTATTGTGATGCTGTCGACTTCCATACAAGCTCAGCGCTACCTCCGATTAAACACACACACACACACACACACACACACACACACACACACACACACACACACACACACACACACACACACACACACACACACACACACACACACACACACACACACACACACACACACACACACACACACACACACGCACACACACACACACACGCACGCACGCACGCACACACACACACACGCGCACGCACACACGCACGCACACACTCACACACACACACGCACACACGCACACACACACACACACGCACACACACAGACACACACAAACACACACACACGCACACACACGCACACACACAGACACACACAAACACACACACACACACACACACACACACACACACACGCGCGCGCGCACGCGCGCGTGCGCGGGCGACAATTAAGAGTTTTTTACGTGTAATATACTTTTTCATGCAGGGTTTTAAATTTTGCTGCTCTTAAAACTTTTTCTTTTCAGTAACAAAGCAATAGATATTGGTGCTAAATTTTTATATTACAATGTCTACGCGACGATTCCCCACACGCCATCATTATTAGTCTACAGCACTCGACGATTGCTTGAAACCAAAGCTTCTCAGTTTTTTTTTTTTTTTGCATCACAGTGCGACTGGTTTGTCCTCGCGTTAAATCAACAAAGTGCCTTTCGTGAACTACGCAGCCCCCCCCCCCCCCTTTTTTTTTTTTGTCCCAGGGGTAGCGTGCAGCGAGTCTGTGGGAGATGAAATACGCAGCTGTTCTTTCTCAGTGGCACGCCCGATAGTTGTTTACAAATCGCATCCATCGAAGCGAGGGCTTTGGTCTCCGTGCTGGCGACACCATTTCACGCGCCAAGAGCCAGGTCACACTCCGCGTCAGAGAGATTGCAGCGTTGCGTGCCTCGGTATGTACCCTATACTTCATTCTCGACGGAAAGCTGAATCGACACTACGGCAAGCTCTGGATCCGATGGACTCAAGTCACAAGAATCGCCTCTTTTCATGCGACGTCAGGTCTATTTTCACCGCTGTATAACAGTTCGTAAAGCAAAAACTTTTGCAGTGGAATCGATGAGCTATGAGGGGCTTTTAAGTGAGGCTGTATTGTACGTTGCATGTAAAGTTTCAGGTGGACGCGTGCCCCGCCGCGGTGGTCTAGTGGCTAAGGTACTCGGCTGCTGACCCGCAGGTCGCGGGTTCGAATCCCGGCTGCGGCGGCTGCATTTCCGATGGAGGCGGAAATGTTGTAGGCCCGTGTGCTCAGATTTGGGTGCACGTTAAAGAACCCCAGGTGGTCAAAATTTCTGGAGCCCTCCACTACGGCGTCTCTCATAATCAAGTGGTGGTTTTGGGACGTTAAACCCCACAAATCAATCAATCATCAGGTGGACGCAGAGTAAGATCGTCATCTATCTGGCTTTCTACACTGCTCAATTAGTCTGCACTATTGGCAGACCTCGCAAATCCACGTCTCGCTATACCTTTGGAGCGAAGGGCTGGTATGAATTTCGATTCCTTGGCGCGGCACTCAGATTTACGTCTCGGGCTTTCCGTGCCTCCTGCGTGGGCGCACATCGCGTTCACACTCACGCACACGCGCTAAATGCGAAACTTACTCTTCTGGCACGCTTATACAAACACACGCGCGTCGTGCGTGGGCACGCATCCAGCGCACATGCGCGTACGCGCGTGCACAAAATGTGTAGCTGCACCCAGCCCTCTTACTTTCTCATACCCAAACACACGTGCGAGTAACGAAGCACATATTTCGTGGCGCGCGTCGGCGCGCTTGCAACGTCGCATTTGTCTTCGTCAACACGGACGCGCAGGTCTCTCGGCAATTCGTAGATACGCGTCTCGCATTTATGGATCTCGTCGTTTCCGGGCCGCGAAACGAAGAGCGTTGGAAGATTGATAGAAAAATAAAAAAGAGAAAAAAAAGATAATGCAGCACCTTCCCATCCATCAGTGCGCGCTTCCAAACGCCGGTGTCGGTTTTCTAGAAGTAATCTCGCCGCCGCTTTACCCTTCACGATACCTTGATAATCTTGTACGTTTTGTTTGTTTGTTATCCAATTCTGTAATTTCACTGATAACGCTAGCTGGTTCGTTCATTCATACCTCATTTTTTGAAATTCTGTTCACCCAGAACTCGGTGAATCCTGCGAATTTCTGCGCACCCCTGGCGTGACTTCCGGTTCGAGGTTTTTTTTAGGTTTGTTACAGGGCAGTATGGGGACCGTATTGTCCAGCTCAGACCCGGTCATGCTGTCCTGGACGTTGTCTAATTGATTGATATGTGGGGTTTAACGTCCCAAAACCACTATATGATTATGAGAGACGCCGTAGTGAGGGGGCTCCGGAAATTTCGACCACCTGGGGTTCTTTAACGTGCACCCAAATCTGAGCACACGGGCCTACAACATTTCCGCCTCCATCGGAAATGCAGCCGCCGCAGCCGGGATTTGAACTGGACGTTGTCTAATGCCACTACGTTTTCATATTCCTCCATTGGTCAAATATTGTCACGTGATCATGACTTTGAAAAAGGCAGCAGTCAGCGTTTTCTCTTTATTTGGCCGAACTTGTGGCCACGAAACGGAAACTCGTAATTGCGTCGGAAGTTTCTAAGATTATCTCGCTGGTTTCTAATCATTCGGTACGGTTTGCGCAACGAAGTATCCAGACGTGTAATGGGGCGATAGCAAGAACTTGAGAAGGAGCTCGGCATTACGCTTGGCCCACAAGGCTGCGACGGCTGATCTGATTGCCTTTAAATGCAGCCGTAACAGAGTTTTGACTAGATGGCGGAATCTGGCAGCGTCCAGCATATCACTACACGACAGGTGTCGTGGAGTGCATGTGGGCTACCAAGGTCGCCGCCAGTTGCGGGTAGATGCCCTTTGACAGAACATGCTTTTCTACACCGATCCTATATATGTCATGAACTACCTGACTTCAGAGTGATCACGTAAGGCAGCTGAAGTGACGGCCCCTGAATAGTCCCACAAGCACTAGTTTCTTTCTATGTTTTGTGTTTCGTTCTATACAAGTATTACAATAGTAATACAAGTGCCACTAGCCCACCTGATGCTGCAGCTTTGTTTACTGATCTATTACGAGGCGTGAAATTGAGAAAGGGGGTGTTTCAGCACATGATGATGCTTCATAAGCAGGCAGAGGTCGGAAAGGGAGGGAAAAAAACAAAGAAATAAAGCGGCAGAAAGGAAGAGGAACTTGAAAGCAGATATAAATAAAGGAAATAAATACACTGAGGTATAAAAAGAAAGTGTTGTGTTCCAAGCACCCCTGTGTTACGAGCGCTCCGAACCCGCAATGGATCGGCTGCTGAAACTGCTTCCAGATGTTGACTCCTCCCTTTCCCCCGTTCGGCGAAAACGAGCCACCGTTGTTTCCTCCGGCAGTTCGGCCGCTGCCTCAGCTATGCGGGTATATGCTACAGGTGATTGACAGTTCATATTTAAACATGAGCAGTGAGAACTGGCATGGGTAATCCAAAAGGACTTGTTTTTGGGCTAGTTGGTGCATACTTGGTGCAGAAGACTGAGGCGCAAAAAACATAACGTTAAGAATGATGAGCAGGAGAGAAGACAGATATTTTAGTGCCTTGTTCATGACGCTGTGCGATGTTTGTTGGCTGTGCACGCATGTGCGGTTTTGTCTTCTTTCCAGTGCGTTTCCTCGACGGTCATTAAACAGTTGGTAGTTGGCGCTGTTATGTCTTCTCTCCTGCTCATCATTCTTCACGTTATGTTTTTCGCGCCTCAGTCTTCTGCACCAAATGACATGGGTAACTTCACTGCGCGAGCGTTAAGAAGAAATCTGACATTGGTAACATTGACTCGATGAATGCAAAGACTGAATGTCGGGGTCCTAGCAGGAATCGAAGCCCAACATTCTGCGTGGTAAACAAATATTCTACCACAGAGCCGCGCCAAGTCTCGGAACTACTTTTGAAACAGACCCTAATGTTCGTGAAACGTCAGTGGCTGCAGTGCTGGCTTTCAAATTTTATAAACATTACATATGTACTTTTGCGATACAGCAATAACGTCGGGTAAATATCAATTGTAGTCAGGTGTCATGCGCTTAAGCTTACTTATGAAGCAGTGTCCAGGGCTACGATCCTCGCGAGCAGCAGCGCTTTATATCAGCTTATCGCTTATGGTGTTGCTAATATCCATGGTGCTGTTGGCATCATTATGCAACTGTGAACAACTGGTAATATAAAACATATGCGTATGTTTAACGTATGTCAGTGCGTGAATATGTACATATCTTTAGCGCAACTTCGTAACGTTTTGCCTGATAAAAAATTACAACACAGTCAGCTTGCAGGCGCATGCTTCACGTAAGAATGATTCCCAAGGTACGTGAGATCTGCCGAATTTTTCGCTCAGTTTCTACAGGTTAACGAGTGAGGAAAGATAAGCAAAAAGAAAAAAAAGAGCGAAAGAGCTTTTTTTTTTACCGTAACATGGATGAAAACGTCAAGCACAGCAACTAATCGTGACCCCACGTCTACGTCTCTTTCACCTCTGCAGTTTTCTCGTTTGCACTGAAACTTCGCGCATTCGCGGTGTGATGTAATATGCCCGACACAGTCGGAGGAGTGTCCTTCTGTAATACAACGGTTTCATTCATTTGTGCCCCGCACGTCATAAACGGGTGCCGACAGCAATGAGCGCACACGACTGCAGCGACTATCTCTCGAATGTCGCGTTAACTAAAGTTTTTATCCGATTAAGAAAAAACGACAGTGGAATCCGAGAGCGACAGCTATAGTCTGGTTCTAACGCCATCCACACGAGGGTGATAAAGAGCTTAAAAGCAATGCTTTCAGTCGCGCGCGTCGCACCGCTTATGCTGATCAGAGCTTCGTGCGTGGGAGCTTCCGTTCGCAAGCCATAGCTTTTGTGATCGCCGGTAAGCCGCTTAGCGTATGTTGTGTGCGCAAACAAGACGCATCCCGTTTCTCAGTCAGGGTGTCAGCAGGCGATGATGTTGCCATAGACAGCTGAATTAGGTGCGCGAAGCGGGTCTGCTTTTATCGCGCGTTGAGCGCTTCGTGGTCGCGCGTACTGTGGCGCACGCATGGCGTTCATCTATTGTCGCTGGAAGCTCGTACGAGATGGTAAGCCTCTGCCTCATTGTCCACTCTGTGGAGATATAAGGAACACACTAATCTCACGGAAAACGCCGAGTGATTACTTCAAGTGTGCCCTCCCGATAAGATAAAGAGGTCTTACTTTTATGCGAGGTTCCTTCGGCTCGCATAACAGTCACCGTGGCTCTCCTTGAGAATTTCCCTCTGCTGCTTCAAAGCGATCACGCCGTAAAACCGTACGCTGTTTGCGTTGTTTGTAAATTCAGATATCTTAGTGGGCGTGGGTTTGCAGCAACAAAATTCTGGCTGGCTTAATCAGCTTGGCTTGTTGGAGAAGTTAGCAACAAAAACGCGTGAAAAATATGGGGCGTATATGCTAAATGTCAGGATTGTGCTCAGCGTAAGGGAGATTACCGCAATTTCTCAGGCACACTTAAGATGTGGCTTGACAAAAGGGGCGAACCGTTATTTTGCTGGTTCAGCTCACTACAGTAAAGTTTAGTGAAATAGATGGCTGGATTAGGCTCAAAGCAAATTACGTTGCAAAATGAAGAGATACTGAAGATTAATAAGACATGTAGCTGCCATCTTGTGCATTATGCAATAAGCAAATTAACAAAGGATAAGTAGGACATTGTCATCCTAGCTTTTTCAAATCGCGTTAAACAAAATTTAATACGTTCAACATTACACAACGCTGAAATTGCACAGCGCTACATTTTTTAAATAAAAGCGCGGCTGTCAGACACCACAGAGACGAACCTATGTAGTTCTAACTGTACGGTTGCGCGTTATTTCAATGTTATCCTCGCAACAAACTGTGCGTGATGCTTGTCTTAAGTAGACCCCTCTATAGAACTTCATAGTATAAAATAATATATGGGGTTTTACATCCGGAAACCACCATAAGATTATGAGAAACGCGTAGTGGAGGGCTCCGGATTTTGACCTATTGCTGTTTTTTTTAACGCGCCCCGACATCGCACAGTACATGGGACAGTGCCACTTCACCTCCATCGAAATGTGAGCGCCGCAGCTGGGATCGAAACCACGGTCTTCGAGTCAGCATCCGAGTACACTATAGCCACTGTTTCGCTGAGGCGGACGGTGCACAGCTTCGTTCCTGCTTCTCGACCTTCCATTCGTAAATTGACCTGTACGTTCGAAATGTTGGGATGAGCGCGCCACCAAGGAGATAACTCACCCTGTAGTTGTTGAGGTTGTCGACGACGCAAGACAGGGTCACCTTTCGGCCAACAGGCACCGTTATGTTCTGTATCGGCTCCGCGAACAGTGGTTCAGCATGGGGCGTTACGCTGGGTTCTGCTTGGGTCACCATTGTGGTTATACCTGTGTTGCAAAAAAAGGTATTAGCGAAGAACTGAGTTTCGAGGCAGCGTAATTGTACGTAGTAAGAGTTTATCTGAGTTCGCAAAGCATACACGAGAAAAAAATATGCAGAAGAGGTTCATAAGGTCACGAGGTCGAACCGGTACCCATTGTGCGTGAAAATGCACACGAACATGAAGTTATGAAGTTACCATGAATATATTGTTGGAGGCGCGCAAAACTTGGTCGACAAAAGAAAAGAGAAACACTTTGCCACGATCACTCAGGAGAATTTTCCGGGAGCGAAGCTTCTTAAGGCTTTGGCTGAGCGTCCCGTAGTAATCGTATATAGCCACCTCTTGTTAGTTCTTGAACCTGCCGTAGAAAGCGGTACTTGCACATATAACGAAATGGATATACGCTGGAAAATGCAAATGGTATGATACTGTAGGACTTTACTCATAGTATGATAAATAATAAAAATCACAGCATGTCCATGAAGCGAATGATGATGAGTGAGGCGAAGCGTCCGTCATTCCGTTCATGCTTCCGGCCGTCCGTTCGTTCTTGCTTCCGTCCGTCTATGTGTCCATGTGTTCATCCGTGCGTTCGTCCGTCCGTCCTCTTGTGCTTTCACCCGGGTGTCTATCTGTGCGTCCATCCGTCCATCCAACCGTACGTCCCTCCCGGCGTTTGTTCATACGTCCATCCGTCCGTCCATCCATCCATCTGCCTGTGCGTTCATCCGCGCGTCCACGCGTCCGTCCATTCGTGCATCCGTCCATGCATCCATCAGGCCGTCCTCTCGTGCATCCATCCGTGTGTCCGTCCTTGCGTTCGTCCATGCGGCCGCCTGTCCATCCGTTCGAGCATCCGTCTCTGCGTACATCCGTGCGTCATACAGACAGACGGACGACGGACGGATGTGGCCAGTGGATGATTTGCGGTTTGCCGATAAAAAGTGTGTCACGCGCAAGGCGGCAGTGGCTCGCGCTCGAAGACGAACCCAGACGTGCGGGCGCGCGAGAAAATAGGAATGACTTCACACGAAGGCGTTGGCAATTGCATGTTCATCGGCGGTGCCATACGCTAGAGGGCGCGGTGTAGTGTAATAAAGGACGTTTTGGCACGCGCGCTCACTGAGAGGATCGGCGGATGGACAAAGCTGCAAAGCGGCGTGCGCGCAAGGCGGCGGTGGCTCACGCTCGAAGACGGAACCCCAATGTGCGAGCGCGCGAGGCAGAAGCGCGCCATTAAGCTGCGCGGCGCCGCCGAGAAGATCCCGGCGTACGAGAACGGGAGGCCGAAGCGGCGCGGTAGCGGCATGCGGACACAGCTTCGCCCCACTCTCCATCTCTCACCCCGTGGATATGCTGTCATTTTTTTAAATGTTTCTGTGGTCGTCGTTTTCATGCATGGGTAGGGTAATGCATGCATGATTTACTTCAATTTTGGCTTTACGTGTTAAAAATGCGAGCCGGGTAGACCATGCTGAATCTCTCCACCATTTTAGTCTACATTTATATCCACCTTTTGTGAATGGTATCACTTCAACAAAGCAGTCCTAAAAAAAGAAGCTAGTTTGGTTGTTCCTTAATTTTTCTTAATTATTAGAGCAGCGGCGTGGCTAGATGCCCCTTTCCTCCAAGGCTGTTCCCTGTGTGTGCAATATGCATTGAAGCTACACAAAGCTTCTAAAAAGCTGTTTAGTAACTCCTAGCAGTTTACGAAATAACACGAAATGAATCTTCTTTGCAGTCACAGAATTTACTGCCTGCATTACAATACGTTTTGATGACATCTGCGGTTTAGTGTCCAAAAACCGCCATATGATTATGAGAGACGCCGTGGTGGGAGGCTCCGGAAGTTTTGACTACCTGGTGTTCTTTAACGTGTACCCAAATCTGAGCACTCGGGCCTACAGCATTTTCGCCTCCACAGAAGAAAGAGAGATAAATAAATGGAGAGGAAAGGCAAAGAGGTTAACCAAGGTTGGCTCGAATGACTACACTACACCTAAGGTGTGGGAAAGGGAGAATAATAGAAAGGACCACCTCCATAGAAAATTCAGCCGCCATGGCCGGGATTAGATCCCACAACCTGCGGGTCATACCTTAGCCATCGGGCTACCACGGCGGGGCTAGCTATATGTTTTTTACAACAACAGCAATGACAGCAACAACAGCAATGACGACGACGACGACGACGACAACAACAACAAAAGAACAACCTACTCAAAGCCGACGCAACGCCAACGCAAGGGAACAATAGACACAAGGAAGATTTATTGATAACACAGCAATGTTTAGTGACATTCTGTTCCCGCGTCACTGCACTGCGTAACTTTTTGATGAATTCGAATCACTTATCTCACCAAGCCACAACGCTTCAACTACTCATCATGCATATTATATTCAAAATAAAGTCCCAGATGATTTTAGTCATTTCATTTCTGTTACTCTGCGCGATACAATTATCTTCTTCACATTGAATAGTGAAATGAGGCAGCGTTGCAGTCCTCATTCCCATCGCTTTTTTATTCGCGTGCCTTGTTTTGCACCTAGATGGACACCTAAAAGATTCGTCGAGTGAAGGTATACGTCTGCGAGCATGACATTGACTTGTATAAACTCTACATGGTCGCCTACTGCAATGACAGCTGCAGTGGTCTAGAAGCTGTGGTCTGGTGTCGCCGCGGTGGTCTAGTGGCTAAAGTACCCGGCTGCTGACTCGCAGGTCGCGAGATGAAATACCGGCTGCGGCGGCTGCATTTTCGATGGAGGCGGAAATGCTGTAGGCCCGCGTGCTCAGATTTGGGTGCACGTTAAAGAACCCCAGGTGGTAGAAATCTTGGGAGCCCTCCACTACGGTGTCTCTCATAATCATATGGCGGTTTCGGGACGTTAAACTCCCCATATCAATCAAACACAATCTACGCTACTGTGCGGCGGTATGCGCACCTATGTAGATACCCATTTTGTCGATGGTGTGGCGATAACGATGACTGATTGTAGCCCAGGCTTTCATGATGGATCGATAGCTGTCAGCCGACACGCGATATGAAAAATACATGGTGTGACGCCTGACGCTTTTTTTTCACGCCCCTTACAATGTTACACATGTTAACTGACTTCTTTACCGACATGAAGACTGTACCATGTCCTCGTCCGGTGGAGTTCCAAGCACTGTCGTTTCTTTGTGGTAGCATAGTCGACTGCCACGTGTATACTTGGACATGATTCCGGTTAAAAACTTTGATTCTAACTGCGTATCTATCCAGATTCCCCGCTAACTTGAACGCCGACTTATCGTTCATAGCCAACGACGTCGACGGTGACACCACATCTTCTTCGACACGCGTTACTTAACGATATCGCATTAATGAGATGGGACAAATAGCCTCACTTCGTCGGAGAGATGTTGCGACATGCCTTCTCGTGGGTGTCGACACGCGCAAGCATGGTGAACCTACTTTCCCAAAAGAGACGCCTCAGGCAAAGCAGCTGCCGTCTCACGTACCGGCAAACCACACTCGTATTTCGCAACACTGTCATTACTACGCGCCATCACTGCACTTCAGCACGCGATTCGGAGCTCTCATTGCGCAATCGCCCTTGCGCAAAGTGCTGAAAATAATTGGCAACGGTGATGGCGCTTGGGCGAGTCGTGTCGCGCGCTTCACACTGCGCGTGCCTCCGAAAGGATTTTTCGTGGCATGAGTGGAGCGACTGTCGCCTTCGAGGAATGGCTGTTGCGCAATACATAACGCGGTATCGAATGCACGCACACAAAAAAGCGAAACTTCGTAATGCAGTAGTGCGAAGAGTGTCGAGGTAATGCAGTGATTTTGAAGAGGTGCCTGGTATATAGACGAAAGCACCGACTTCCTTCCCCTGAGAAGCACTACGTCGCGCTGTCTCGAATGTCCAACCTACACAAAAGTAAAGAAAAAAAAAGCGCTGAGATAACAACTGGGAAGTTGACGAGATCCAATAATGTTAGGTTATTCTTCACCGAGCAAGAAAGGGATAATGGAATTGAAAGGCAGAGGCAGGAGACGCAAAAAAAAAGTGCCGCCCAAATGATCACTACAGCCAACATTCTTTATCACGTCTGTTGCTCATATTAACTGCACGGTCATCATCAAAATTGAACCAAAGCAAATGATCTCACAGTGAACTTGCAGGAACTCGAGACTCAGTGGCGCACTTGAGTCACCGCTGTGCTTCTCGAAAGGGGTACTGGGCACCGGAAGAGTCGCAGTAATGATTAGAGAAGCCCGTTTTACGCTCACGCTTACCTCTCGAACAAAGGCGGACGTGACCCGCTGCGGGCGGTTATCGGCATCGCTGACCAGTCGATTAGAAATGGACCTAATAAAGCCTTCTTCGCTGTGCAGAGTACAAGTGCTCTACCGAGATAATGCTCAGACATGCCAGCACCATCCCATTAAGTCGAGTTACGTGTGGTACTGCAGTAAAAGACTCGCAGACTGTCAACGCAGACGTTCCTCGCTTATCGTATATATAATCCTTTCTCTCGAAAGTTACTCGCGCTTACAGACACAACGAAGGTAACTCAAAGACCTCGTTGTTTATCTTGCGAGCAAAGTTTTGCCAAGATGTCTGATCTTATGTACCTCTTCGTGCGTGCTATAGGCGCGCTGCTTGGGGCAGCATTTTCACCGGCTGCACAAAATCGAAAACTAGAAAGCAGCTGCACAAAATCGAAAACTAGAAAGCAGGAAATAAACGAACCGAAACATCTTGCTAGAAATAATTGAAAAGCCAAGTAGCCTATACCCTCAGAAGCAGCGTAGGCAATGCGTCAACGCCGAGTATTTGTCGAGTAAACTCAGAGCGATTGAAGTGTTTTCATTTCGTGCGACCGAGTGCTTTCTATTTTGATAAAAACCCGAAGTAAAACACGACTGGTGGGATACAGAAATGGAGCTTGCGAAGAAATGCGAGAAATAAATAGAAAGTCTATTCAAAAATAAAATATCAAATAGGGTAGAAAGTTGAGTGAGTTGGAAAATACTTCGTGCTACGTTTGCGCTCACTGTAATGCGAATAAAGAAATTGTGGCAAAAGTTCACGTATGGAAGGCTGTTTCAGCTCCATGAACGAGAAACACGGGTATGGGCGAAGCATGTTGCATGCGCTGGTGTTTCTTGCAGCAAAATATTAATTCTTTAAAACTGCTTTACTCGCCACCGTTCCAATAACGCACCATCAGTTTGCAGATATGTTTCAAGAAGTGGTGTTATGAATGACCTTACCGTATATTTGCTGGTTCGTATCATAGTCTTTGAGAAGAAGCTTGAGCACCATGGTGGATTCCATCGAGAATTATGACATTGTTGTTGAGCCAAACAGAACGTGTTGTGTAGTAACGACGAGCCTCTAACTCATAATATGCCAAGTATAAACCGATGAGGAGTAGTGAGATTTATTCATTTTTTGTTGTTCGTACCCGCGTATAATGAACTGTGACGACGACGTGACCCGCCGACAAGCCTTTCCGGAGCCCTCCACTACGGCGTCTCTCATAATCATATGGTGGGTTTGGGATGTTAAGCCTCACATATTATCAACGCCGACAAGCCGAGACCCTAAGGTTCTTCGTTCATAATATGTAAACCACTAAACTCTCATAAAAACCTGAACTTTCAAAAATTTAGCGCTAAGAAATACGTGTAGGGGATGTCAGTAATAATTGGTGACCTTGTAGGTCGGTTCGTATGGTAAATTACCCAACTATAGAAAGACAGAAACAACGGGAAGGAAAATAATGGTAACCAAGCCCTTTGCAGTCTCCGAAATAAAGAAATAGTGTGGAATTCTTGAACAATGACAAAATGTTAGGTGTACGCACCTTTCTGTGTGTTCCGTACGTCAGTAGCTGGAACTGTATTAGGAAACTTACGAAAACAACGGGTATTGGTTATATGTTACTGATTGTTTAACAACAACAACAACAATGAAATACGAGCCTTTAAATTTACACTTCTTTTTTTTAAGTGTTGACTAAATGGCCTTATAATAATAATAATAATAATAATAATAATAATAATAATAATAATAATAATAATAATAATAATAATAATAATAATAATAATAATAATAATAATAATAATAATAATAATAATAATAATATTCATGACACAGATATCTGAATATGAATATCTTTCATATTTGATGATCCGTGTTAACTGCGTCAGTACTTACCGACAAAAAAGGACATAAATATTATGATTTTTATGATCTAAGCATGCGCTGAAAGCCCCCTTTTTTGTCTTTTGATATGTCAGAGCCTAAAACCCGCGTACTGCCTGTTTTTCCTGTGAGACCCAGTGGGACTTTGAAACAATAGTCGGCACAAGAAATGAGCTTGCTTTAGGCTGAACAGGCTCTGTATGTCCCGTTCTTTAATGGTTCACGTGCGTTCGACAAGCTTAGACAAGAACCGGAAGGACTGAAATTTGGCTCACTTTGCAGAATGCTGATAATTGTTGTGGTTTAACTTCCCACAACCATGATATGATTATGAGAGACGCCGTAGTGGAGGGCCACCTAAGGTCCCCTAACTTGCGCCTCAATCTAAGTACACCCGTGCCTCAGGCATTCTCGCTTCCATTGAAAATGCTGGCATCGCGGCAGCGATTCGATCCTGCGACCTGCGTTTCAGCAGTCGAGTAGCATAACCATAACCACTAACTATATATATATATATATATATATATATATATATATATATATATATATATATATATATATATATATATATATAGTAACAATTTCACTAACGAGGGTCTCGTACTGGCAGACTTGGGGTCTTTACTTTAGGTTGTATACGAGAGACTATTGGTCAGCTGCCAGGTCGTAATAAGTTCACGTGCTACGTGACGCCAAACGGGCTCATAAAGAGTGTGCCACACTCGCCGCCTTGGCGTAGGTGGCGCAGACTAACTGCCACGTTTAATTCAAAATATATACCCAATAAGTGGCTGGGAGGATAGCCGCCGTGATAGCTCAGTGGTAGAGCATCAAACGCGTTATTCGAAGGTCGCAGGTTCGGTTCCTGCCCACGGCAAGTTATCTTTTCACCCACTCTTCTTTCTGCACTCTTACATTACAATCCGGTCTAATAACTTCCCCCATACTTTCCTTGGCATCATTGTTCGTTTTGATTGATTGATTGATATGTGGGGTTTAACGTCCCAAAATCACTATATGATTATGAGAGACGCCGTAGTGGAGGGCTCCGGAAATTTAGACCACCTGGGGTTCTTTAACGTGCACCCAAATCTGAGCACACGGGCCTACAACATTTCCGCCTCCATCGGAAATGCAGCCGCCGCAGCCGGGATTCGAACCCGCGCCCTGCGGGTCAGCAGCCGAGTACCTTAGCCACTAGACCACCGCGGCGGGGCGTTTGTTTGTTTATATATATATATATATATATATATATATATATATATATATATATATATATATATATATATATATATATATATATATATATATATATATATATATATATATATATATATATAAATGTGATCACCCAGTAGCACGGTATTCGTCCCGATTGTTTTCGCCTTGTGTAACCAAATATTGGGGTTATGGAATCTACAAAAAGATCCTGATAAACTTGGAGCCTTCGCGCGTACTTCAATTTACATTAGCGGGAGGCTAGCTCAACTTCAGTGAACTTTTTCATGGTCAAGGAAAGAGAGCGATCGACGAGCTTATGTTACGAGTTCCTTTTTTTTTTTTCTAAATGAGTGATGCGGTCCGATAACTGTGCCTGTGTTTACCTAACGCTTAAGCACAAATCGTTGTTCTGAATGAAGTACAATCGCAAATGAATTGCGACACTTAAAGGGCAACCTTGCGACGGGAGCTAAGTTGTCTCAAACGCAGTTTTGTTCGCTCGACAAATGACTGTTTAAAATGATTGTCCGTGGGATAACGGTATATAGTGTGCGTATACGAGGTCACACAGGAAGAACGGTATTTAACGGCGGGTCAACGGCCAAATTAGCCTGACGGCAAGTTTGACAGGTCGCTGAGGTCCGGCTGCGCTGCTCGCCTGTCACGCCTTATCGCGGTTGCGCTCCCTTCGTCGTTCACGTCAGGACGATGAGATGGGAGCCTTCATTAGGGATTCAGAAGCAATGATGCGAGTGCGCGCTAATGGCTTTCCTTCCGGTTCAAGGAACGGATGAGTTACGCTTGCGCGCCAGCGTCGATACAACGCACTGTCGTCCGTGCCGATAAGTAACCGAGCATACCTGTGTGGATATCGGCACAGCGAAGTGTGCGATATCTGAGGGGACGAGCTCCGCCGAGTTAGCGATTGCGCTATTTGTGCCCTGTGGAACGAGCTCATTGACTTGCACGAACGAGACGCCGAGGGACGTACGCAGCACGTGTACGTTCTACGCTGTCCACGTTTCGTCCAAATATAACTCTTGACATGCAGCCTTGCCCGACATAAACTGTCGAGTAGCGGGGAAAGCATAGCTAACATCGAACAATCTTACTCCGAGTTGCGGGAGCGGTGTTCACTGTTGACTCGTGTGCTGACTGGCCAATATTGATTTCCTTGGCTTGCCGGCTGAACGTCTAGCGCAGAGACTAATACATCATACTTAAGATAAGAGCTCAGTAAGCTTTCTTGTCGTAACTTCACGTAAAAACAGGAAGACCGATACCGAGTCAAGCTTTGAACAAACGGTACTGCGTTTTACTGTGCCTGCGTAGAAACTTCCTTCCTTATAGATCGTTCACACGTCACATTGAATAAAAAAAGGGAAGAGTTTCGGATTTTGAAGAAATCTTAGAAGCTTTCCGTGGTGATATCGGAGGCGTACGTCCTACACAGAGCTTAGATACTGCAAATCCTGCAAAATTTGATTGGTGGCTTGGTAGATGAGCTACTCCGAACTTGTGTACGCTGGGCCTGGGGCTCTTGGTCGCCATTCAATGCTTACTTTAAGTGTTTTAAAGCCGAGCTGTTATGCCCGCCGTTTGCCCAGTCAGCGGTGTGGACCAAAAAAAAAAAAAAAGTCAGCATATCCACGGAGGGAATTATGATGAGTAGGGTGAAGCGTCCGTCAGCCCGCCCTTGCTTCCGTCCATCCGTTCGTTTTTGCTTCCGTCCGTCCGCGCGAAAATCCGTGCGTCCATCCACGTGTCCGTCCGTCTGTCCAAGCGTCCGTCCGTGAGCCCGTCCATTAGTCTGACCTTCCGTTCGTGCGTCCATCTGTCCGTCCGTGAGTCCGTCCATCCGTCTGTTTGTCCATCCGTGCGTCCCCCTAGCGAACACTCCAAGTGCCGCCATATCGCATCTCGCATCCTCTGTGGCACATACCCGCTCCGCGCGTCCATCCATCCGTCCGTACGTCTGCTAGTCTGTCTGTTCGTCTGTTCAGGAGTCCGTCCGTGCGTTTATCTAGTGAACACTCCAAGTACCGTCATCTCACATCTTGCATCCCCAGTGGCTCAGAGCGGGTATGCGCCACCGGTGGCTACGTACAACAACATCGGAGGATGTACAGACCCACGCTTTAAGAAGCTTCGCCCCTAAAAACTTGACCCCATATCTGCATGTTTCACTGCAAATGTCGTCGAAAGACGATAGTCTGGCGTCTGGAGAGAGTAAACAAAACGTTAATTCGATGTTCTGCGCGAGAACATCGGTGAATTTATTCTGGAGGCGATGTAGAGTGATCCGTGCAGCGGAGGCGAACGAGTGCATTGAGGCACGTGAGACACGAGTGCTATCTGGCAGTTATCTTCGAAAACGAAAGATGGTATGCGTGCCTGTCTCGAATGCGATAAGGTGTAGAACACAAGGTGACGGGTAGGTGCCACCACCGTGTCGTTTTAGCAAAGCGTTGGAGACGCTTGCCTTTTTGTGCATAGCGTTGCATTGTCAGCGCAGCGTCATAAACGCTACGGTCTTTAGAATTATTTATGTATGCCTTCTCTATAAAAAAAAACACATACGCAATATTGACGTGTTGTTATTGTGCCTCAGATATGCTCAATAATTGATTTTAATTGACGATCGCACAAATATGAATGAACGCTGAACCTTGAGCAATATTGGTGGGTGCTGCAGATGGGGTGGGAATTTTGGCCCTTTCGGGTACCGTTTCGGTGGACAAACAGACAATCGGATGGACAGACTGACAGAACTAAATTTTTGCGTCTAAATATTCCAAGATAGATTGTCGTCTTTACAAAGCTATTATCACTATGCCAGCGCGTGCCCACTTTGTCATCTTCCGCTTCGCTCCCTGAATAAGTGTGCCAGGCGCACGCCCTCCCGCTGCGCTGATATGTCCGGTGCGGGGTGCAATAACTCGGATGGGCGAGAGAACATGTACGAACAGAGATAAAGAGAAGTAGACATAAAGAAAAGTAGAAATACACACAGAGAGAGAGAGAGAGAGAGAGAAAAGAAAAGAAAAACAAACAGAGAGGAAAAGATTGATTGATTTGTGGGGTTTAACTTCCCAAAACCCTTATATGAATATGAGAGACGCCGTAGTGGAGGGCTCCGGAAATTCTGTCCACCTGGGGTTCTTTAACGTACACCCAAATCTGAGAGAGGAAAAGAAACAAACACGAAAAATACAGAGAAACAAATCATGACTGAAGGCGAAACAAAGGAAGAGAGAGAAACAAAGAAAGGTATCACTGACTTGAGACAAAAAGAAATAAAGAAAGAGAGAGTGAAATAAAAAAAGATTGAAAGAAATGGAGACATCCACTGATAGAACCCGTTAGATACCTATTGAATAATCGGGATTTGCAATGTGATCCCGTAAATACTTCTTGCATCGGGTTGTGAATGCATGTGTGCCTCATCAAGCCAGCATCAGCAGAGTATCGACCAGTACTGCTCTGCTCCAACCTTGCGCATTTTTTTTCAGTGAGTCAATCGATATGGGGTAATTACATGACAACATATAAGAATGTAATAGTGTGCAAACATTTCAAACTGCTTGCTGTGACTTTGCTTCTAATGATATTGTGTGACATAGCAGTTTCTTCCACGATGTATAGCTTGTCGAAAATGCAATGATGATACTTCGAAATGCTGAAAAACAATAAAAATCACAGCATATCCACGAAGTGAATGATGATGAGTGGGGCGAAATATCCGTCAGTCCGTCAGCGCTTCTGTCCGTCCATTCGTTATTGCTTCCGTCCGTCCATGCATCCGTCCGCACATCCGTTCGTGTGTCTGTCCATCTGTGCATCCGTCTGTCCGTGCGTCAAACAGACAGACAGACCACGGACGGACGCGGCCAGCGGATGATTCACGGTTTGCCAATAAAACCCTTCGAACCTTCGCCCCACTCATAATTATTCACTCCGTGGATACGCTGTGATGTGGTTACTACATACATGCATACATACAGGTGACGGCCGAACCACCCATGGCTTAAGGAGCTTCGCCCGTAAAAGACGAACACTATTACGCATGCTAATACCTGTGCTGCGATTAGAACAGCGGCTTGTGCAAGGCGGCTCAACGGTTTCCTTGTGTATCTCGTTAATATTGCGCGGCACTAGAGGCGCAACGTGCCCCATATCTTTCGGTGCACAAGAAACGACACGAGTAGGAACTGTCCACGTCATTACGGAAGTCATTTAGTGATACATTAAGGCAGTGTCATATCAATGATGCGAGCGGGAGCTTTCGTGGCGACTGCTCATAAGCCATTATTCCAAGATGTTGGAAAAAGCAGCTCATAGTGTGCGACCTTTCGAGCACCGTTCAGGACCGTACGAATAAATATCCATTATTAGTCCTTTTTTTTTCTCGAAGTGCTCATGTGTAAAAAATAAAAATGACCAGGAAAGCTAGACAGATACAGAAAGAAAACACGCCCTTGGGTAAAACGATCGATCAAGTTCTCCACTCTGTATCCTTCTTTCCCACCGTTTTTTATCATTCTCAGTAACAAAAGATGCTCTATTTTTTTTACATTTTTACGCGAAGGGCTCGAACAGCCCGCAGGCCTTGACGAGTCACGTGACGCCCTATGATTAGGTGTAGTACTCGACCGTGTTGTCACGTCGGCCACTCGCATGTAGGCGCACTTGCCAAGCCGTAGCCACCGTGTTTTTCGAGCAGTTGCTGGTCAAACCAAAACGAGCTGTCCAAATGGCTCGTGTTCCTATTCTTTTTGCACGTACATTTCCTCCCCCTCGCCCTCACACATAGACTCGCTCGCAATCCGAAAGACCCCAGTGCGCACCGACTCAGTACTCGATTTTGGGCCGCAGCCACACACCGGCCCGGGTTGCATATTTTATCCCCAAATCACTGGAGATGGATGGAGCCCGGAATTGCCATCACACGTCTCTGTTCTTTTTTCTGCTTATCTTACGTGGTGGATCGCCAACTAGACTTGGGCTCGTTTTCGCCTCCAGGTTCATGGACTCTTCTTCGGCCGACGCCGTGCATGGTAATACCTCGCATCCGTGAAAAGAAGGGTTGAATTATAGATAGAATAGTGACCAAGAGTGGCAATATTGTATGCGCGAGTAGCGCACATATCTGAAAAGGCATAATGCTCATTTTTCTTGTCATGGTTATGTTTAAAGTTGTGTTTCTTGAAGCATATCTACAACTGCATCTCACTTGAATCGAACGCGTCTAAGCGCCGTGCAAATTAAAAAAAAATGAAAGGACGGTACCTAACTCACACTGGAGATGCATATTCTTCCGGAAAGCAACACCCCGAAACATCGTCTTCCCAGTGATTTCCACGGTCGTATTCTGAAAGCCTTAAGTATAATGTATCACTGGTGAGTCATGGTCACTCGTATGAAAATGACAATGGCGAAGCGGAAGACGAGAAATAACACATCTATGCCGTCGCGTTTGTGACGACTTTATTCACACTTTCTGGCAAGCTATGCTGTCTGCTGCTTCGGGCCGGTCACCGAGCAAAATGCCAGCACTTACTTGTTCCCATTATTTGGTAATTCATAATACTTCTCAATGATAGGTTCTCATTAATCTTGCCAATAATAAAGAAAACAAGCCCTTGAACTTACGCTTCTTTCCAGCACTTACTAAAGTTATTTGCGCACTGTCTGACACGCACGAGTGAAGGGCGAAAATTGGGCTTACATTTTGTTGTGATTATGATTGTCTCGATCTTTTTTTTCTCTCTGATGCAGAGTTATGCTATTTTGTTCTTGTGTTTACGTTGAAACTGGATCCGCGTGCCAAGCTTCACGTTCGTGAGTACGAAGGTATGCAGACTCAAGGGGAGGAGCTTGAACGGGAGACTCAGCCAGAATAAACGATCGCTGCTCGAAACCAAGGCATCAGATTTAGCAGCTAATTGCCGAGAGTGTGGGTGTGCACCACTTTAAAACTGTTATGGGCGAGGTTCGCCGGGTGTCGTAGATAAAATACTACCATCGCCATCAACCAAAACATGCTGAACCGCAACCTATGTATGCTGTAAAGATGGTTATCAAGAGAAGCTAAAACGTGCCCACCAGCGCTGCTGCGCGACCAAGTTTCACGCTAAATATTGCAAGCTGTGCAGAAGCTTTTAGCGATGCGATGATATTATAGAAGCACGAACACAGAGAGAACGCGTGCGAAGTGATCAATGTCCTTCACAAACGATCGATGATAATCATGATATGTGGGGTTTAACGTCTCAAAATCACCATATTAGCACCATATGATTATGAGAGACGCTGTAGTGGAGGGCTCCGGAAATTTTGACCACCTGGGGTTCTTTAACGTGCATCCAAATCTGAGCACACGGGCCTACAACATTTCCGCCTCCATCGGAAATTTCACAATCGGACGAAGTGGTTGTGTCAGTCAGCAGTCATTCCGGCCGTGGGACAGAGAATATCAATTATTGATCAGCACGTGCGGTAGCACAAGAAGAGCTTTGACGATGCGCAGCGCGTATGCTTTTGCTTCCGGAAGTGAATTACTCGTAGAGGCCCGCACGTGTCATTCATTACATTCGTTTCTTTCTTCCCTTTGGGTCCGAATGAAGTTCTGCTGAAGGTCAGTGCATGCAGCCGCGTGTTTTTTCGACGTTCATTGTCCTTTTTGCGAGTGCCTTACGAGGCACCTCTGAATACATCGCAATGTTTCCGCGAGCCAGTTGTTTCTGCAACACACTGAGCCGAGGCTCTTCATGTAATTCAATATGAAGCTTTCCGCATTGAGAAATCTGTCATTTCTGTCCCAAAATGAACTCAGATAGATATAAAACAAAAAGAATGACAAAGCGCATTGCGATGCGTCTTTATTACATTTTGTCGAAGCAGTAATAGGATCAACAAGCCGCTATGAGGCTGGTCAAGTAACGTTGGAGGAGCTATTGTAAAGCAACGGGAAGGTTTTGCAACAGTATACAACGCTTCCACAGAAAAGACAACAGGGCGCATTGAGAAGTCAAGTGAAATAAAGGTAGGAACGTGAACGTTTTACTTACCTGCTATGCAAAATGAGATGAAGAGAAGCAGAAAAGATGCCCGGAGTTCTCTCCACCGTGGGCCACAGAAGCAGATGAACCACGCGGCCATCTCTATGACATGAGTGATACGAAATTCAGTGTGCTAAACAAAGTAATGGCTTTGCGAGTTCTCCGTAGCAGTGTCCTACTTGGAAAGTCTCTCCTCGGGAAATGGTTAGAGAAAAAAAAACCCCTTCAGTGCGCACGTGACTTTACAAACGCTGACGAGAGGGACCACACGGTGGTTAAGGTTACAAAACGCTGTCCACGCGGCTCTTACCGGTCAGCGCATGGGGGCCATTTGAGCAGAGCTTACGAGCAGTGCGGGCGAAAAAAAAACTCGCATCCGCAGCTTCCTGCGGCAGCGTGGTCGGCGGTGCGTCGGTTGGGGATGCGCAGCCCCCGAAACTAGAGTTTGCGCGCGCTTCCCGTTTCGCTCGGAAAAGGGCTCGTCGGGTCGAGCGCCGGCCACGCCGTTCCCGCCACCGCGCGGCCGATCCCCAAAGCGGGACCCTCCGCCGCCGCAGTGTGCTGTCGCGGACGCCGGCTCTTTCAATAGAGTTGCGGTGGCTGCCCTCGGGTTTGCTTACCGCCTTTGTCAAAGCAGGTTTGCGTCGTAAAGTGGTCTGGGCAGTATTAATTACGTTCCACAAGGCGGGCCAGAGATAAACAGAAGATAAAGAAATAAATAAATGAATATTTGACATCTTAGTAAAATAGGTCAATAAATAAATAAATAAATAATTGAGATCTTAGTAAAAAAGAAAACGAGAGCTCTAATAGCAAGCAGTGTGGTGTATTCACAATGCTTTGCGCTAAATTTAACGCAACAAAAATTAATCACAAGAAATGGAACAGAAAGCAAGGAAGACGTCACGCTGCATTCTCCCCCCCCCCCTCGTGTCTTGTATCATCAGTAAAGAAGTCAAAAGCTGACCCGTCTGGTCATAAACAGACATAAAAAGAAATAATACAAGACACTGAGCACAATAGAAATGCTGCAAACCCGTGTGCTCAGATTTGGGTGCCTGTTAAAGAACCCCAGGAGGTCGGAATTTCCGGAGTGCTCCACTATGGCGTCTCTTTTATTCATATGGTAGTTTTGAGACGTTACACCCCACATATCAATTAAAATAGGTGACTGACTGCTTGACTGATTTATCAAGTACACAGGTTTACGTGACAAAAATAAATAGGCAATCAAAAAACGTGGTAATAAACGGCTCTCGTTTGAGTTCTGAGATCTAGTTTTTTTGTTGAGTCTATTTAGAACAATTTCATTTGTTTAGCACAAGGCACATGGAGAGCGATCTAGCGAGCAAAAAATGAGATTGTTCCAAATTTAAAATTGCCTAAAGGTATACATGTTTGACAAATATATATCTCTCTGGCTGGGTAAAATATTATAAAAGAAACTCTACAACCACTTTTAGTCTATAGTTTTTGACATTGAAATAAAGCTGGTTTTACTTTTCGAGACCCCTCCAGTCTTGTCTTTAAGTGGAGGACTGTCCAGCCGGCTCCAAGGCTAGCTAATTTTCTTAGCGATGGTCCTCCTCTCCGCCGTCATTCTTCCCGCCCATCCTTGTTCTGCGTTGTTTTCTCTATTGGGCCCTGCCTTGTGTGCATGTGTAATAGACGGTCTCCGGTACATAGGCGCGCTCCTATACACAGTTTTGTACCGTCACAGGAATGAAGGAACGCGTCTGTTGATGGAGGCATCGCTTATCGATATTAGCGGAAGCGCACACGTGAACCAACTATCGATTAACTTGCACAATGATGACACGAAATGTCTGAACAGTTATCTTGCGCGTAGGCCCCCTCGCGTGCCAGATTGGTAGGTTCACACATGGCATGGGCACGCGCAGATAAGTTTTCGTGCCTTGTTTCTTTCCCGCCGTTGTGCACTTCTTGAATTGTTAGTTGATTAATATCCGGGGTTCAACGTCCCAAAACCACCACATGGTTATGAGAGACGCCGTAGTGAAGGGCTCCGGAAATTTCGACCACCTGGGGTTCTTTAACGTGCACCCAAATCTGAGCACACGGGCCTGCAGCATTTTCGCTTTCATTGAAAATGCAGCTGCCGCAGCCGGGATTCAATCCCGCGACCTGCGGGTCAGCAGCCGAGTACCTTAGCCACTAGACCACCACGGTGGGTTAAATGGTTAGTTGGCGTTTGTGATGTCCTCGCGGAGTTTTTTTTCTTGTGTCCGTGTTCACGCCATGCATCTTTCAGAAAAAGCCTCTAGCATTTTGCCTTCATCGGAATGCGCCCGACGTTTCCGGGATTCGATCCCACGACCTTCAAGTCAGGAATCAAGCACCATGGACATCAAGACTATACCATGGCGGGTGAAGGTTCCTGAAATAACTTGATTCGCTTCAGGAAATGACGTCCCTCGAGAAAAGAAACTGGAACATGTGCCCGAACACTGCAATAATTATAAGGTGGTCACGCTAACTGGACGAACATTTTAATAAAAAAAAACTGGCGCTTTGTCGTGTGCAAAGACAGTCTGGCTTGAATCAGGAAAATGTGAGAGCGCCTTCTATGTAATCGACAATGAGATACGTTTTCTCGATTAAAGTAACGCGTATGTAACGGGACTGCCTTGCAAAGATGCTTAGTATTTCTGTGCGTGCCCTCGATTGTTGCGTTGAAGAACGGCTGATTTCGGAAATAAGTTAGCTTTATCCCGGTACCTTGCCTGTTCACTTCGTTTTTTTTCGTGTTGTTTCCTGTTTTCTACCGTTGAGTGGAATCCTATGAAGCAATAATGTTGATATGTGACGGGTGTCTTAAATGCCTTGGTAGAATCTTCGTTTTGCATGTTGCTTTAGTGCGGTCGACTACCCTCCCTTCGAGACCATGTGCTCAATGCAAGGTTCTTTTCTGTGCCATCGAAATTCCACGCAGGTGAGCCAGACATTTATTTTTTTTAAATGTGAAGCATTCCTTGGTGAACTTCCGGCACTTAAAGCATTTCTATCCGCACGTATCTCTCGCCGCCTAGCTCTGCAGTGCCCTTGCGATCATTTTCCTGACTTGGTGTGGGCCAAAATAAGTACGGAAAGGTAAAAGGACTTGATGATTATGACTGACGGGTCATGACGTGAATAATATGAAAATCTTGTCACCTTACGTAGTCAAACCCTTTTCTCTAGACACGTGTTGCAGGTACCCATATACCACGTGACGTGGTGTGGCGGTATGCGCCCGAGTTAGTCACATGTTATGCGTATACCCTGGAGCGATGAGAACAGACATTGGTTATTTAAACCTGTGGCCATTAAGAAAATCCAACATTGCAAGCGTCGACCCCGGATGAAATGAATAAATATCAGAATTCTAGCAAGAATGAAACCGAAGCATTCGGCATGGCAGTCAGATCAGGAGGGCAGGTTGCTTAGGAAAGGGTTACGCTTTCACCATTCTATACTGAATTGGGGGGAAAAGAAGAAAAACAGGCACTCGGATAGACAGACAGACCAAAATTTCTGCGATGAAGTACCCCAAGACTACCATCTTTAAAAATGCATCGTAGACAATTACTAGCCCACTGCTCGGCATGAAGCTGACTACTACAATGTGTGAGATCTGCCCAGTTTATTTTCCCCATGGTGGCAATAGCTTGACAAGGGCTTACGCCACGTCCACATGAGCCATGACATCAGAACAGCATGAGATAGAGAGAAGTATTGGTCTCCTGCAGCTATATTTGACGCACTCATCTTAAAAGGGCACTCAAGTGAAACCAGGTAGTTCAGACTGATAAAATCTAATTGGAAAACGCTACGGTCATCAATTTCATCTTCGTCGGTTTTTTTGCGCATGATAAAAGTTACGTCAAAAGCTTCGCTTTTAAAATGCCAGTTGAAATCTCAAATGGTGGCGTCACAAGTTTCCAGCAGCTTATTCGTATTATCACCACAGTGGTTGAACTAAATACCCTAGACGCTGGTATATTAAGTCTATGGCTCTCTCAGAATACATTGTATATCATTTCACTGATTAAGAGCTACGTACGCCCCAGCAGGCACCGTTGATATCTATGACGTCACGGCGACTGGTGCGAGAAGTTCAAAATGATGTCACAATCCGGATTTTCATTCCTGCGCATTTTCTCGCTTGTGAAGAGAATTCTGGCAGCAAGCATGGTGTTTTGTGTGTCTCGAAGCAGTAATTTACTAAAAAAATTCTTACCACGTACGTCCTCAAACCCTTTCTTCCAGATATGTGTGGTATATGCCCGCACACCAAGAGCCGTGATACGCGGGTATACGCCACATGTGATTGACAACTTACATCTACCCAGCAACAGCGAAACGGGCACTGTTTTTTTTTAATTTGAGAGCGTTAAGAAAATTTGACTCCGGCAGCGTAGAATAGACGAGTGCAAAGAATAGAAATCAGCATTGCAGCAGGAATCGAACTCGAGAATTTTGCGTGGCAGTCGGGTATCTTGTCACAGAGCCACGCCAGGTCTAAAAGTTATTTTGGAAAAAAAATATGAAGCATCTCCCCGAAAGGAACCATGATGGAATGCGAAGCAGCAGCGGTGCGCATGTTGTTGACCCGGTTGAAACGGGCGTTGACGCGGGTGCTAGAAGAACGGTTTGAAACCAAACTCGACGTAGGCATTACTCGAGTGAACGTTTCTTTGAAACGCAAAGACACGGAAGGGTGGTGGTAGTGGTTAAAAGATGAGAAAAGGCACCTAATTTCTGCAACCCAGTCGGGAGCACGGCGCAGTGCCTAAGACACGGAAGGCGAGTGGGGTCTCGGGTAAGTTTCACCGCATATAAACGAGCTGCAAGAGCGTGTCCACTCGGCGTGTGGTCAAGCGCTTCGGGCGGTGGAGAGGGTGGAGCGAGAGAGGTGTGTTGCAAGCAGGTGGAGGAGCAACACCACCTAAGTGTGTTGGGGGGAGCCGGCAGATACTGCGGATGAGGGAGATAGGGACGTTAACGCGCAGCTGTGACTTGACCTACCTGGCATCGTTACAACAACTGCGGGGGGGGGGGGGGGGGGCACGGTGCGGCGTGTTGGTGTGGAGACACGGATGGACAGCATTACGCAGACTAGTCAAAGAACTGCTTCACATATAAAAGCTATATGCAGGCATAATGTCATTATTTACCAGGATTTGGGGACCTGTGCACGTAGCGCCATCTTTCGTGGGCCACAGCGACGGCCTACCGTAACTGAATGGAAAATAGGACAAAAAGCATCTCCCGAAAAAAGCTAGTTATATAAAGCGACTTCCGGTTTATACAGCAGAGACTTACTTGAACAGTCTGGCAAACTTACTGTACCGCAAAGAAAATCGCCTGCCTTCACAGAGCGCTTCATATTTAACAATGCGCTCTTATCTCTTTCTGCCCCGCCGCGGTAGTCTAGTGGCTAAGGTACTCGGCTGCTGACCCGCCGGTCGCGGGATCGAAAGCCGGCTGCGGTAGCTGCATTTCCGATGGAGGCGGAAATGTTGTAGGCCCGTGTGCTCAGATTTGGGTGCACGTTAAAGAACCCCAGGTGGTCGAAATCTCCAGAGCCCTCCAATACGACGTCTCTCGCAATCATATGGTGGTTTTGGAACGTTGAACACCACATATCAATCAAATCAAACAAAGTGCACGCGATGATGTGTATACCGCACGTATAACAGACTTCTGCCCTTTAACATGAGTGGTGATCCCACGTCAGACCCACCACAGTGATCTAGTGGTTATGTCGCTTGACTCTGACCCGCAGGTCAAGGGATCGAATCCCGGCTGTGGCCGCATTTTTGGTGAAGCCAGTAAAGCTCAAGAACCGTGTACTTCGATTGAGTGCAGTTTAATGAAACCCAGATTGCCGAAATTTCCGGAGCCCAGCAGTACGGAATCTCTCACTATCATATCGTAGATTTGGGGCGTTAAACCCAGCAATTGTTATTTTAACGCAATAGCGTTAGAGAGCTCCTGTCGCAAAAATCTCGGCGTCGGCCCCATTGGTTGTGAGCGAAAAATCGTCTTTGCGTCTGTGAGCGAAAAAAGCAAGTCAGAGATCGCCGTGGGAGGCCGCTACTTGTCAATGCGTGGGCACGCAATTACACTGAATAAACCACGTATTCGAAGGAAAAAAAGTGCTCAAGGTCACGAGGCGCGCTAGTTTCATTGTCCCTGCCACGCCTCCTTGCTTGGCTTTCAGCGCTTTCGTCGGGACGAGAGAAAAAATAGTGAAATTGCAGCATGCGACAAACCTTTGTAACTCCACTCATATTGGATGGATTCTTAAAGAAAATTGCGGTGTTGAATTTGTGAGGCAATAAGCTCTTCTAGTGAATTCATTCCATGGTTACTTGAAAAAGTGTTTCAGGGCCCCGATGACGCATTTTATTCTACAGGTGTCACGACGAAAACGAACCCATTCAGCGATTTGTAGGCGCAATAGGGAAGCCTCAAACTACGTCGAAAAAGGCCGACATAGTGCAGCCATCGCCGCTAAAAACACACAGGAACTTTCAAACAACTCTAAAAACGGAAAACGATGTCCATTTGGCGGAAAACATATCATGCCTTTCCAGAGGCGTTGACCAAGCAAACAGCAAACGCTAGATAGTGTGCTGCCATCTGTGAGGCATTGTGAGACTTTTTATGGCTTCCGAGAGGGTGAGCGCGCGGCGTGTATCTTGGAGGCCATGCGACTCTTGCTTTCGATCAAAAACCTGTATGTACCATTCGGGCGCGTACGCTGGTATGATCTACGGTGTGCATGTGTGTGTGCATGCGTGCGTGTGTGTATGTAACAAAATATATTATTAAGTATGCACTTAGCGGTTGAAAGGTGCACTAGGGACCGGATTTTGCTATCGCGTTCAACTCTTAAAGGCGAAGCTAAAGGGTCCCCGAATTTTTACGTTAGACCATAAGTTATCATTTGAACGCCAGTGTAATCGTCGTACCTGGGGAGCCGAATGTGCACACAACGCCCTAATGTACAAAAGCCCGTCACACGATAACCCGTGGCTCAGAACCAAAGGATGCAACATAGAACTAGTGGCTGAATGCTTCACAAAAAGCTAGTTCTCACAAGGCGTGAAACCTGCCGTATTTTTGCACAGACGCATTCAGAAATCGTCTTCTATTCAGCATTTTTTTTTGTAGGTCATAAAGGAGGAGAACACCTTAGTCGGTAGCCTACATCAGCCGGTCGGCATGAAGTTTGAAATTCGCAGCTGGAAACAGGAAAACTTTATTTAGTCCGGTCCTCCAACCTATTGTCAAAAGGAATCTGGAAGTGAACTTACTTGACTGAAAATGATTATCCGAAAGTACTTTGCCTGACTATAACACGCAAAACTTCAGTTAGAGGTGATCACACTGGATACGCTGCAATTTTGTTTAAGTTTGCAGTGCGAAAAATTCGGTCAGACAAGAGCAGCCACCTGCAGCAACATCTAGAGAACTTTACAAACTTTGATTTAAACTAGAAAGTGCATCTTACGCGAAGAAATATTCGAGAGATATTTAGTATACATTTTTTCCCCTTTTTTGTACTGGAATGAACATACACAGCTCTAGGAAGGTATCTGCCATCCTGATGTGAACCGCGTGACAAACAACCCTATCCCAAGAACGTCAGTTACAAGCACGCGAGAAATATTGCCGATCGTGCTAATTCTTTCCGTCACATATCTGCGTGGTTGTGTTTAAAATCTAGCTACGTGTTTTATAGTCGGCACGCGTGACTGCGCGTTTTGTTGTCCGATACCCACCCATTTGTTATTTGTTGTTAGCACGAATAAAAAGTTTTCTTCATTTTTTTTTTGTGAGCGTGTGTGGGGAGGTAGAGAGGGGAGTGGGGTTACACTCTAAAACCCCGATAAGATTATAACGAATGCCATAGTGGAAGACTGCGGAAATTTTGGTCATCTGGTGCTCTTTATCATTATCATCAGCATGACGTCACCCACCGAAGGTCGAAGGTCTTTCTAATGTTTTGTCAGTTAACCCCATCCTGTGCTTTATCTTTCACATAAATCAGTCTATTGACCTCTAGCACTTCGCCTCCATTGAAATTTGACCACAACAGCCGTGATTCGCACCCGCGACCTTCGGGTTCGAGCACCGTAGTCTCTAGACCAACGTGAGGGCATAAGTTCCGTTTCGCATTACTCTCTCGTTTTCATGAATTGATTGATGGTTTGGAAGCTCGTTCAGAAGCCTGGTGAACGCTTATAGCATTGACTGACCAAAACTACGCCGTATATGCGGAACACGCATGTCTTCTGCGTGCCGCTTTCTGGTATTTCCACCGTCTTTCAACGCGTTAAACAATCCTATTATTATTATAGATAAAATACGAACCTACTAAGGTAATTAAGCAAAGTGAAAATACCTTCAGTCTTCAATGTTTCGATATTTGTTCTTGTGCTTTATCATGCTTCACTTTTTAATCTCACAGTGGTCAAACTCAATTAAAGTTGCATCCATGCAGAAAAGTAAACGAAAAATGCACGTTTTTAGGAGATTGTACACTCGGTAGAACTTTTTTCAACGAAAAGAAAACATGCCGTTCAGGAACTCAGACACAGATAACACCCGTTGCTAGAAGGATAGTCTATATACTGTTCGCTTGTTGCTAGGGAGATAAAAAAATATCAACGAGCGTTTCCTGTGGCCATAGAAACATTGATTAAAATTGTACATTCTGAGCAACCTACGGAACTCTCGCTGCATATTGAGAGGCCCAAGCTTCCTTACATCGGTTGAGATTAAAAATTCAGGCCACCGAACGTACGGTTGCGGTCGAAGGGACCAGACTACTCAGCTACTGCTCGTCGGCGAAGTCTAAGGCAGCAACTTGAGAAATAGCTAGAGAAGACCTGGCGGCCTAGAAGTTTAGGTTAGGAGCATAGTAATTTTAACAATATAACAACAGCACATAGATGGGGACTTTCCACCCGTCACAGGGTGCACTTAAGGTGCATGCATAGTTGCACAGCACGAAACGTGTGAGAAGGGATGAGAGGACACAACACAGCTACTTAATTAACCTTACAGTTAACCTTAGTTAACCTCACTGACGCTCCCCCATTTCTTCTTTCTGGAGTTGAAGGGTTTTATGTTTAGTAGCGCCATTCATGTATGTTGGATAGCATAAAGAAGCACACATAAATGTCCCACATGGTGTCAAGTGGGTACAGATTTTTTTTTTAATGGAGACCAATCCACGAGAGCACAGAAGGAAGTAGGAACGAGGGCAGATGCGCTAGTTTGAGAGCATGCTATTATTACCAGGGCGCACCATGAGTGTTCTTGGTGGCTTTTTTTTCTATGCTCGACCTTATAATGCAGTTTTAGAATATCGTGCAGTATGATTTGCGTTAATGCTTGTCTTCACTGCGCATGCGTCATACGCTATTCTCTTGCAAGCCCCCGTTATATGACGGACATAGCGGTCGACCACGACGAACGCAAACATTGAGTACATTATTCTAAAACTCCCTACTGACTTGGTTTCCCGATTTTGAAGCAAGCTTGTTGGCAGAGTGGAATCGGACGGGAAGCGGATGCAACATGCCGAATGCGGTCGCTAAGAGAGGTCGGTGGCGCCGATACGCGGTCGAAGCGCGACTTTCTTGATTGAAGTTTCGGGCCCAGTTGTAAAGTTTGCGATTGCTTGTGGTTTTACAATAGTTGGACAAAAAATGCTAACATTCAGAACCAATGGTCCCGCTTTAGTGCTCACAGTGAGTACGTGATTCACTCTGTATGTAAAGACTCTTTGTTGGCACGCAAAGTCCCGCTAATAAACGTTACGTATACGGCTACTGCTACCCACCCAAACCTGATCACATACCTGCTTTGAAACACACAGGGGAAACGTAGAAAAACGTTTTAAACGTATATGAATGCCTGAACTCTTTGATTTTCGCCCACTCATCGTCATTCACGTTGGGAATACGGGGTGTTTTTTAACCCCGACGCACGCGTAAAGTGATCTTGAAGACGCTGCCTTTTGGAGAGACCGAAACTATATTCACATAAAATGGTATAAAGATAAGACTGGCAGTGCACGTCAGGATTCGAAAAAAAATAAATGAAGCAAGCAAGAAAAAGAAAGTGCACTGTTCTGATTGCAACAGCTCTGTAAACATCCTTCAACACGTTGAACGATGGGGAGCGTGAAGTGTCGCGCCGTTCTGAGACTCAATTATTCAACGCAACGGCTGAACGAGCGCTCTGAATAATTCCGCAGGAGATCCCCCTAAAAAAACTGATGTAAGGGGTTTAAGATATGATACTAGGGAGAAAAAATAAATGGAAAAAAAAGAGAGGAAAAGGGGGTGTGGTTGAGCGGTATCGAAACTAATGTACAAAAGTGCGCGGTGAAAGCTGCGTAACCACGAGCGAGATGAAATGAACCTTTATTCATTATTTTATTTTAAAGATCGCTCTATCAATCCCACATGCCTCGCCATCGCCGCTGGCGACATGGCTGGTCATTGACCGCTCGTTCAGAGCTATATTACGGAGCCTTCATATTTTATGCCGAGGCATAACGCCAGTGGTTGTGCTACCTTGCATTGCCTTACAGAAATTGTGTAAGAAAAAAAATTCTTACACTGTGCTTATAGCTGATTTCATGAGGACGGAATGCGGCCATCGCAAGCTTTACTCCGGTTGCAACACGAACTCTTCCAATGGCTGTCGTTGAATCAAGAGCAAGACATGTCCCAGATGCAATGCGGGGGGCTTATTCAGTAAAGTCACTTTTGGAACGGCTTATTTGTCAACTTACGTTTGAGGTACTAGCTGTGGTGACTGTCACTGATGGCATTGTTTGAAACCTATCGCACATGCCGGCAGACTATAGTGCGGGGCTGTAGAGTTTTGTTGCTGATGCCTCCGGCTAACATTTTCTGATTTATTTATTTATTATTTATTTATCACATACTGCGGACCAAGTATGGTCCATGCAGGAGAGGGCAATACAGTTCAAAATTCTTCTACATACATACACTTCCGCTGCAGTATACATTCACTGCAGAACAAAATTCATGTACATTAAAAATTCGTGAAAAACAAGGGACAAATACAGGCAAAGAAGCAGACTTAAGCAACATGAAGAGGGTATAGTTTCATCTCGGCGTGTTGAGCATAGGGGAATCATGGGGCAGAGCATTCCAATCAGAGACAGTTCTCGGGAAAAATGAATACTTGTAAATGTTAGTGCGTGCAAATATAGGTGTAATGCTATGACTATGTTTATGACGTGAAGACCTGGTTGTGTCCTGTGTTATGTAATCTGGTGCATGCAATCCTGATCTGGAAAAGTATAAAAGGCGGAAAAAGTTAAGCCGTGCAGTTTTCCTTCGATCGGCCAAAAGTTGGAGGTTCGCATCCTGCAACAAGGCTGACGGCGAATCGCGACATCTATACCGGTTGTATATAAATCGAGCAGCTAATCGTTGTATTTTTTCTATTTTCTGTATATTACCAGCTGTGTGGGGGTCCCACACAATGCTGGCATATTCAAGAGAAGGACGAACTATGACTTTATAGGCTCTAAGTTTTAGTGAACTAGAAGACCGACCCAATTTATATTTTAGAAAGCCTAATTTTCTCCTTGCAGCAGAACATATATCATCAATATGTGCTGTCCAGCTAAGCTTCGATGTAATCGTTACGCCCAAGTACTTAAATTCTTCTACTTGCCTGATAGCGTATCCACCTACATTATAAGTAAACTCCAGTTTTCGGATTTTGTTACTCAGACATAAATATGCAGTTTCCTCAAAATTAATTACCATTTCCCACTTTTTGCACCATTCTTTTATGTAGATTAAGTTCTCACACAAGTCATGCTGGTCAGAGATAGAATTTATGGTATTAAAAATTATGCAATCGTCTGCAAATAACTTAACAGACACGCCAGGTCGGATGGCTTGAACTAAATCGTTAATATAAATATTAAATAGTATAGGCCCGAGAACTGACCCTTGTGGGACTCCAGATAACACCCCCAAATAACCAGAGGTGAAACCGTTTATATCTACGTACTGTTTTCTGTTCGTTAAGTATGCTATGACCCAGTTAATTATTTCCGGAGGAATGCCAATAACCTTCATCTTATCTATTAGCTTGATATGCGGGACCTTGTCAAAGGCCTTGGAAAAGTCCATAAAGATTACATCAACCTGTCCAGACTTGTCGAGAACTTTGGAGAACTCGTTAACAGTTGCTAATAATTGTGTGGTGGTAGATAATCCCCGTCGGAAGCCATGTTGCGCGCTGTGAATTACTTTATTTTGTTCAAGAAAAGTATTTAAATATTTCGCTATAATATGTTCAAGTAATTTGCAACAAATACAGGTAAGAGAGATTGGTCGATAATTGCTGACTAATGATCTGTTACCTTTCTTAAATACCGGAATTACACGTGCTAGCAGCCAATCGTCGGGCACTGAACTAGTTTTAATCGAAACATCAAATATTATTACTAGGAATCTAGCTATGATTTCAGCATACCTATTTACAAAAACAGCTGGGATACTGTCAGGGCCGGTCGATTTTTTTACGTCTAGCCGCAATAATAGTTCTGTCACCCCTTCCAAGGATATATTTATTAGGCTTGAAGGACCTGGCACCGTCATAATACTCAAGTTTTGTGGTCTTGAGAAAACGCTCTGAAAGTAGGAATTAAATGCGTTTGCTATTTCATTTTTATTTGTGACAGCGGTTTATCCGTTCATTATTTCATCAGGGATACGGTTGTCTTTGTTTTGCAAGAACTGGTAAAATTTTCGTGGACTCTCTCCCGCAAAGCGGCCTAGTGTCTCGATGTAATAATTTTCCCTAGCCTCCTTCAACTTGGATGCTAAAGTATCTCTTAGATCGTGCAGAACTACATCATTAGCTATTTTTTGCTTTCTTCGCCTTTTAATTTTGCGTTTTAGGTGAATTAGATCGCGCGTTATCCAGGGGTTTGTACGGCCAACTTTTTTAAGTTTATCTGGAACGAAATTGCGAATGCAGAAGTGGCAATAAAATTTGAATCGTGTCCATAGCGAGTTAACACTGCCGTCGCAAAATGATAGCAAAGCTTCTTCTAGGTAGTGAACAATCCGGAAATCGTCTGCAGCAGAATATTGTTTTACAACTACGGGCTCAGGTCTAGATGACCTTGTTCTACGAGGTAAAGAACAATTGAAATTGACCAATTTGTGATCAGAAATGCCATCTAAAACTGTTGCCATACAGGATTCAAAACTTGTGGAACAGAAAACGAGATCTAGTATTGAAGAAGCTGAACTTGTCACGCGCGTAGGATCAAGGACTGCTTGCGTAAGGGAGTAAGCAAGCGACATGTCTAGTAATATTTCAGCACTCTGCACATCAGTAGAACCACATTTCATCGATTCCCAATGCATGCCTGGCATATTAAAATCACCTGCAATAATGATGTTTTGATTTCGGTATTTTTCTAAGTGCTCGTACAGGTCTATCAAGAAAGCCGGTGGGGCGCCAGGGGGCCTATAGACTCCCGCAATAATAATAGGGTTACCAGCAATTACAGCTTTACAAAAAACCCTTTCGTGGCAGCTATTAATATCAGGCAAGGAAACGGACGATACCTCACGTTTAACAAGGATAGCAACTCCGCCCCCTCTTGTTTGACGATCTTTCCGATAACATGTGTGTGAAGGAGGAAATATGCAATTATCTGGAATTTGAGGGTGCAACCATTGATTGATTGATTGATTGATTTGTGGGGTTTACCGTCCCAAAACCACGATATGATTATGAGAGACGCCGTAGTGGAGGGCTCCGGAAATTTCGACCACCTGGGGTTCTTTAACGTGCGCCCAAATCTGAGCACACGGGCCTACAACATTTCCGCCTCCATCGGAAATGCAGCCGCCGCAGCCGGGAATCGAACCCGCGACCATGTACCAGGGTGCAACCATGTCTCCGATATTACTGCTACGTGTGGGTCGTAAGAAAGCAAAAAGTGCTCGAGTTGCTCTTGCTTGTTGCGTACACTTTGAGCATTCAGGCACAGCAATCGGAAAGTCTTTTGCGCATGCTCAGTTTTATTTTGGGTTTGTCATTTTTCCGCGCGGGAAGACTTACGTAGAAACACCCTGCGACCAGCTGTGTCGTCCCACCCATAAACGTTATCGTTTAGAAACAACTTGTCATGCACCAATTGCACCTTATCACCAGTACGCTTGTCCTGTAATGCAGATTACCACAACTTATTTCTTATGCGCTGTGTGGCTTGAGAATAATCGTGGGAGATCGACACTTCAGAACCTTTGAGATTTAACTGGCAGCCGGTCTACGACGTGCTCCGTGTTGACTAAAAAAAAATGTAAGAATAACCGCGCGCAAACATCGTTTTGGCAGGTTCCAGTGCAAACAACCGAAATACGCCAGTGTCTAAAACCGTATACAAGATTTTGAAAGACATCATTTGTGTGAAATGTGCCGGGGACGGCACGCCGACTTTATACCACCAGATGGCGTACTACCACGGTTGCATAGTGTCGCTGCTTTTCAAGAGGGAAAATAAAACTATGGGTGAGGGATTTGGTTTCTCTGGATGACATGGTTCGAACACCTCGTGAGATGGTATTATTAACAGTTGGCGTTGTGAATCCGCCACTGCGAAACTGGCAGTAACAGCCCTTGCCATCTTGAAAATGTGTTCGTCTTACTGAAACTCTAAAGCTATTTTGTTTTTTTTTCTGACTATATGGTCGTAAGCATATCACCGCAATCCTTTTGTTCTTTTGGTTGCTTTGGCTTTTTAAGCACGACTGGCAAGTGTGATCCACTGTTGCAGTGTCCGCACGTCCACTTTTTGCTCCCCCTCTCTATTCGGTCTTTTTGGTCCACATTGCCTATATTTTCTCGGCGTTGTCCAGATCATCAGCTCCCTTTTTCGTTATCCTCCTCATCATCTGCCTTTATTTTTGTGTTTATGCCTTCATCTATGGCAATGTGCTGAGGTGTCTCTACGAGAAGAAATTGCATTTATACTTCTACATAGATTTTTTGTTATTGCCCCGCCGTGGTGGTATAGTGGCTAAGGTACTCGGCTGCTGACCCGCAGGTCGCGGGATCAAATCCCGGCGGCGGCGGCTGCGTTTCCGATGAAGGCGGAAATGTAGGCCCGTGTGCTCAGATTTGGAGCACGTTAAAAAACCCCAGATGGTCGAAATTTCCGGAGCCCTCCACTACGGCGTCTCTCATAATCATATGGTGGTTTTGGGACGTTAAACCCTACATATCAATCAACCAATCTTTTGTTATTCATATTAAATTCAATTGAGCAAAACCAAAGGATCCTAGAGCTGTCAGATTATCAAGGACATTTTATTTAGAAAACATTCTAAGCATTCATGGTAATAAGATTTATTCAGGAGAAAAAATAACCGTCATAATACGATACAAACTTTCATTTGATTGATATGTGGGGTTTAACGTCCCAAAACCACTATATGATTATGAGAGACGCCGTAGCGGAGGGCTCCGGAAATTTAATCCACCTGGGGTTCTTTAACGTGCACTCAAATCTGAGCACACGGGCCTACAACATTTCCGCCTCCATCGGAAATGCAGCCGCCGCAGCCGGGATTCGAACCCGCGCCATGCGGGTCAGCAGCCGAGTACCTTAGCCACTAGACCACCGCGGCGGGGCAACAAACTCTCATTTGCTCGGGTTCGCAGTAATCATACAAGTAACAACTCACTTGAGTATGCCCTGTGTTTTTTTTCAGAAGCTGCTGAAGTGAAACGCACGTACTCATATGTCTCGTTATGTTTCTCGTTACACTTTTCAGCTTACTTTCTCCTCAAATATCTTAACAGGATGGCTGCAGTATACCCGCGAATTTAAGGACGGTATCATTTTCTTCAGTATGACGAGTGGTATGCGCGATTGCGCTCCAGATAATCACGTCTTGTCGCTACGAGTCTTGTCTATAAAGGTAAAGTTTGGTACATATACCCACGCGTTAAGTCGAAATTACTTTGATATGACCTGCACTGAATACGGTGGGGAACGAAAGCATTTGTCACTTAGCCCTAAGTCACCCAGTTTTAATGCGTGAGTGGAGTACGTTCGTTTTACGGTGGCTTTCAATGTTTTACGGGTTTTATGTGTAAGAGTCAAAAAAGACAGCCACTTGTTAAAAAATAAGACCACACTTACTTATACGAATATTGCTGGATGTTACCATTATGAAGTAATCTATATGACAAAGTAATTGTGACAAAACTTCCAATTTCCGCGTGTATTGCGAGTAACCTTGCAGTGTGGGATACAACAGCAAAATTGCATAGAAGCACACATCTCAAATACCAACTTGCAACGTGAAAATGGCGGCAGTGCATGAATTAAAAAAAAATTAGGCTGCTCTGTTGTATGTTCGCGTATCTTAGTTTTATATTTTTTCAGTGAGAATTATCCGCGTTGTCCGGGTATATATGCAATGAGGAAACACGCACGTTCATGCGTCGGGCTGCGCCAATATATCAATACGACAGTTCAAGTTGATAATATAATAATCCCAGCTTAGATGCCGTGCACGTGAATACTATACAACATCGCATGCAGTGACGTCACCCGCGTTGGAAGCTTCATGTCGCGAGGAGGCATGTGCACTTCGATCAGATCAATAGGGAGTTTTAGAATAGCGTTTGCAAGCGCTGCGGGCGTAGCGGGCGTAGCGGGTGCCATATGAGTTTTAGAACAGCGTTTGCCTTGCTGCGATCCGCAACGCATGATCGCAGCGACATCGTAGCCTCGAAACCAACGCTTGCTCATGAGAATTGACGCCGCATAGGTGCATGGAACAAGCGGAAAGCGAAAAAAAAGCAGCTTCACCCTACTTGTGCCAAGACAGAAGGAAATGCCAAATGAATGAATGAATGAATGAATGAATGAATGAATGAATGATGATGAAGGTGATCATGATGGTGATTATGATGACCTCATATGAATGGCGCTAACTCAAAATGGGGGGTGGATCTGAATGCCCTCTTTGTTTATCTTCGGTTTCTTCTTTAATTCCTACTCTCTGTCTTTGTTGTTCTCCTTTCTAGCTTTTCTTGTTTTCTCATTTATTTCAACTTATTTCTAAATTTCTCCCTGCTTACTTATATTCTTTTCTCTCTATTTATCGCTTACTTGCTTTTTAAATATTTATACGCTTTGTGTGTTAGTGTTTATCTAGGCATAGCATAAATGTCCGCGCTTAATATCATCATCAAGGTGCTCGAAGAACAAGAGTAACAAGGCTTTTCTTTCGCGTGAGCGTGTGCTCTAGATGCTGCAGCTGGCTATGCTACGTGTTTCGCCCAGCGACGACAACAAACACGATCACACCATACGACAGGCCGGCCTCCTAAAACGCTCCGCAGCCCCACAGTGGTGGTCTAGTGGCTAAGGTACTCGGCTGCTGACCCGCAGGTCGCGGGTTTGAATCCTGGCTGCGGCGGCTGCATTTCCGATGGAGGTGGAAATGTTGTAGGCCCGTGTACTCTGATTTGGGTGCACGTTAAAGAACCCCAGGTGGTCAAAATTTCCGGAGCCCTCCACTACGGCGTCTCTCATAATCATATAGTGGTTTTGGGATGTTAAACCACACATATCAATCAATTAAAACGTTCCGCACCTAAACTGGTTACGCGAGTGTATAGCTCGTTGCTAGATTAAGCCTTACGTATCTGACTTTCTCAACGCTACTGAAGCGTCACTATTACCGGCGTTGGCAATAGAATCGCAGCGGCACCTACATGCATGGTTCCTCGTGTTATTCGATTGAACCTGAGCTCAAGGTTTCGCAGACAGGGCACTGGCTGTAATCGCAGTTCAAGCAATCGATTGCCGTTGGGGATGGCTTGCCAGTTGCATAAGATACTGCGACACAGTATATTTGACGTATCAATCCTAGAAGCGTTTGTCGTTGCAACTCAAGGACGCGCATATCAGATTGAGTGGCGCGCAAAATATCCCGCATACTCTGTACCACATAGAGTAATATTATAAGTTTAGGTAGCAACGTCAAGATGTGAGGTTCTGTGCGCTGGTTGCGAGGCTGTCCTAAGGTTTCCTAAGAAAAAAGACGGATCGAGAAGAAAACGGAACCTTACAAAAAGCAGCGAGGCAGAAAAGCACGTCATGTTTTCGGGCGTGGTGTCCGCATTTATTCCAGTCGTATAAATATGCGCCTGCAGGTCTTTGTGACTTGTAACGCGTTCATGATTGATGCCCTGTCGAAACGAAATGCAGAATCCTGCGGCGGTACTGACCGGTTTTGCTCAATTCTAGAACTAATGATGAGGTGATTGTTCGCGGTACTCATGCGGACGCTCCCAAAGCGTTACATCTGGTAATGCTATAAGTGACGAGGCTAAATCGATGGCGCTCTCGTATTAGGGCACGGTCTTTCGTTTCTGATGTATGCGGGCTTGTAACGTGCAGGAATCGATTCGGCTGCTTATGTTGGGAATGAGTAATCGATCTTCTCGGTAATCCCGCAATTGAGTAGCGGATATGTTTCGCTCTAAATTGGTTCGCTATGCACGCGATCTGTCCAGGCGGGCGCGTTCAAAAAAAATATCTGAGAAAAGAAATGGCGAAACAACCAGAACTATAAACATATCACTCGGGGCTTGAAGTAATTTGTAAATTAAAAGCTAACACGGCCACAGCTCCGCGTGATGGCACCGAAATCGGTTGATATGCTAATTGAGAGTTCACCTGATGCACGCTGTACAGAAATTGATGAATGGAGTTCATAGCATACAGACTTGCGTATAGAGGATGACCAGGGAGCTAAAACAAGACATTTTGTTTTTATTTGCAAAGGGCGACAATTGGTGACGTAGAACCTAAACACGAGCTTGTAGTGCAAATATTGCTCCCCCCCCCCCACCCCAGAAAAAAAGAAAGAAAACTGGTGCGACAGTTTCATGCACCAACTTGGCCGTTTAATCTATTCACAAAAATTTAGAAGCCCTAACCAGATAGAAAGTCATGATATTGCAGCTGATTGTTTCTAGCCGCCACATTTTCGTGACTTGATGGTTTGCAATGGCGCAGATGTGGGTGCGAAATTGAAATGCAGCTGATGGGTGCACTGGAATAAACTTCCTAGTTTAGTCTCTATGACATACAGCATGCATTGTGGCTACATACGTGCTTTGGCATAAAAAAGAAAGATGCGTTTCTAAAGATTAATATAAACTAGAATGAAAAGTGTCCAACCCCATTTATTGGTAGGATGCTTGTTGATGTTTTCAGCCCATTTTGCAGATGAAAAAAACACATTGGTCAAAATAAAAAGAAAATCAAATACTACGCACAAAGCTTGCTGCTTTTATTATTGTTTTTCTTCATATATTAATTTTTTTCAATTTTTGAATGTGATATTAGCCGACAACCATGTACGGAAGCAAGTTATACAACCAACGCTATGGAGTCGACTTTCTTGCTTAACTAATGTAAGCGTGCTAGATGTTCAGTCGTGAACGGGGAAATTAATGTTAGTTATGTCATTGACTTTTGATAAAAATCATCTTCCATAATGAGTAGCCAGCCAGTAGTTTCGTTAGTCTACCTGCCCTTCTATACATTCGACCACCTGGGGTTCTTTAACGTGCACCCAACACGGGCCTAGAGCATTTTCGACTCCATGGAAGATGCAGCCGCCGCAGCCGGGATTCGATCGCGGGGCCTGCATGTCAGCAGTTGAGTACCTTAGCCACCAGACCACCATGGTGGGGCAGGCAGTGTGTGGCAGGCTCTCAGGTGAAAGGAGGCTGACAGAAAGGATACGTGTTGAGGCACCTTTGCCTCAATTTCCGCCGAGGGCGCAAAGAAAAAAAAAAACGCACGACGGTGAGGTAAAACAGATCAGCAACACTCGATGATTTAAGAAACGAATTAGCTTCCAGGAAAATCCCTGCATACGATCGCCAGTAATCTTTGCTTATAGTATGCGTTAGGACACTCGCTACAACAACATTAGAAAGAGGACACCCACTGCCGGCGCTTTCTGTTTTTCGTCTGGCTCGTTAAACTCTAAAATCGGCGCGGCGCGCGAAATGCGACAGCCCGAGCAGTGTCGCCCTGCCCGAAACGTTTCGAAGCCGGCTGTCGCGAACCTGGCAGAGAGGGTTTTTCAACCCGAGGCGGGCACGAATGGAGCGGTATAGCTTCGGTTAAGTTACACAAACACCTTTCAATAACTCGGTCACGATCGGTGAGCACTGGAGCATTACAAGAGATGATTTCTGTTACTCGTTTCCTTACCTTCAGGCTCCTTTGCTTCCCTTTTTAAAGGAGTGCAAAGAAGGGAATGTTGTACGGGGGCCTTCAAAGGTTCTTGAAATCGACGGGCTAGTATAAAAAGAGCGTACAGTCACTAAATTGGCTAGACAGTGAAAATCTAAGCACGAGCACACATCGAGATACAGGCGCACCAAAAAGAAAAATAAGGAGGAAAAAAAAGAAAAGTAGCTTAAGGTAAGCGAAAACAGAACGTTGTCCAAGACAATAACAACGAGTGGGACCTCCCCCTCTCCTTTTCCACTGCTCGTTTATGCTGTATACGCTCACTCTGTCGAGCTTTCCGGGCATTCTGTGCGATCTGGTGCGGGCCGTTCTCAATTCCGGTCGCGTTGCAGAAGACAACACAGCCGGCATAAGGAGACGATGCGCTGCTTCGCAATGAGTTCGAAGTGGGAAGTTTATTTCTTGCGAAGCTGCAGAACGTTTCTCAGACTTGCCGGCTATGACTTTTTCCTTTCACTTCATTTTTGTTTCTCCCGCGTCCTGGTTCATTTCACACTTACTCGCGAGCGTGCTTCTGTCGTTGTTTGAGGTGCAACGTCGTCGTCACATCGGCCTCGCTTTGCGACAAGGAGAAAGATGACGAAACCTTTTTTTCTGAAGAAAAATATATACACACTTATGTACATATATGAAAGTGCGTCGATGAAGTGAAGAAGTTATGATCTGCTGGAAGATCTCCGAATCTCCAAGGCCGCGAATATTGTGCCTTGAAGTCTTACATCGGAATGGCATTCAGCCCATTTGGGAACCCCGTTTTACTGAAAGCATTCAATTTGGTTCGAGCGGTAAAAAAATCAATATACAAGCACGCAGATTGAGTTAGAAGTTAGAGTTTGTCGTGTTCTGTGCTTCTTTTGTGCTTATTTTGATGGTCGCGTGGTACATTGAATGATTTCGCGATGATGTATGGACGAACCGAAATTGTAACCTTGGTGTTCTTATTTCTACACGTCACTGAGCACGTGTACGACTGGTTGAAACGAGGCAGAACTTGAAGCCGGCTCCCGCGCAGGGAACGTGATCGTTTTTGCGAGGTCAAAGCGGTAGATGTACTGTCTGCAAGAATGGGTTAAGGTCACGGACCCCCACGTATTCTCATGCTGTGTGCCAGCGACTACTCCCCGGTGGTCCCGATGGACACGTTACGACAAACAGATAGATGGATAGATTTATAGATAGATAGATAGATAGATAGATAGATAGATAGATAGATAGATAGATAGATAGATAGATAGATAGATAGATAGATAGATAGATAGATAGATAGATAGACAATGACGTGGGAAGAGCTGAATGAATAATCTAGAAACAAGCTTTTTGGTTGACCACCCTGCCCTAGAAGATGGGCATCAGGAGATAGAAAAACACATTTGAGACAGAAGAAAATATAATTGGCAAGAGAGGCAGAGAAAAACACTAGTAATATGCCCCACAGAAAGTACGAAAAATATGTGGTTGTAGGCTCGGGCTGACATTTGGACAAGTGGAGTTGTCTTCCTCAAAGCTGGAACTCTGTCCTTGAGGAAGACTAGTCTACTTGTTGAAACGCTGTCTCGAGCATACAGCCCCTGTTTACGCATGCATTTTTTGGCCGCAAGTTTCCATCTTCCCCTTCTAATCATTCTTGGAACTATACAAGCCAGGAATATTTTTTTCGACATAACACGAAAAAAAAAAAACTGGAGGGGAACGCGGCCTGCCACAAATTTTCTTCATCACTACTTCTTGTTTGTTTAGCCAATCGTGTCGTGCTGAAAACTACGCATACTTCGAGTGAGCATTCCTAGCTCAAGTGCTCTTCACTGGGTCCTCCGTATCCTATACCCGCAGTGTATGCCTTGCCCTCCATGCCGGCTGCATTCTCACGTTCTGTGTAGTCCATATTTCTCACAGAGCATTGTGCATCGTTGGCGTCCCGTGTTGGACAGCAGCTTAGCCGGGCCACACGTACACGTAACGCCACGAAAGCAGACATCGCGCCACGCGACTCCCATTTAATCTTCGCACTCGTCGCGTCGTCTAGCGCCATTTAACGGCCCCAGAGGACGTATCAACAGCAGCAGTTAGGCAACCGTCCTTTCTTTTGCGGTGCTCCCGTTTCCCCCATCTAGCACGTGCCAGCGGACGCTCCTCTGGCGTATGCAGCGCCGTAGTCCACCGGTCTCTTCCGTATATTATTTCGACCTCCCATCTTCCCGCCTCCCCTGCTGCCTTTAGAGTGGCCGCAGCCGCAAATACTCACTCCTAGTGATGATTATGAGAGCTTTGGGAGGGCCACAGTGGCCATTTGCGGCACGGGCTTGATTCCATTAGGTTCTCCGGGGTCCAGTTTCTCGATCGGGGGAAAATAGGGAAAGGAGGTGGAAGGATGGGCGGCACTTCTTTTGCCTCTGCACGGCTGCTTGCGTTCTTGTTCTTCTAGAGCACCAGCTCCCTGAAGTAGTGCCTGTTCCTTATTTCCTTACGTATTTTTTGCCTTCATTAATGCAGTTTTTTTGCTTGCCTCGTGGGATTATACAAGACTGTGTTGGGAAAGCAACGTACAAGCAGTGCTCTTACTCGGCTAGCGATCTGGTGGTATAAGCGCCGTCTGATTAAGAAATGGAACTGGCGTGAACGGGGCCCCACAGGCGAGAAATTAAGCCGCATTGAGCAGGAAAGAGCACGCCACTCTGAAAATCCTTGCAACGGGCCGTAGCCTATTTAGGCTAAGTTGCCGCTTCTCGCTGCTTTTTGTGTTGTTCTCAAACGCCGCTAGAGGTCTGAATTGCTGCGCACGGTGACGCGTTCTATATAGGCCGGATCAGTGACTGAGAGCGAAAATGAAGTGGCCAAAAAAAAAAGAGAGTTACGCTATGACGACACAAGTGAATTAAAAGTTCGCACGTATCTGAAGGAGACGCTGTTTATAATCAATAGACAGAGACGAGAAACATAAGTTATGCGTGAATTTCTCATAATTGCGGTGATTTAGAATCGCTGTCACGTTATTACCTGGCTTATTTAATCTTGCACCTAAGGAATGCATCTATTTTTATGAAGGAAGACAGTAGCTGAAGACGCTACAGAGCTATAGTTCAAGTTTGTCACGACAACTGCTTAATTTATTTAATCAGTCATCGGAAGATGGCGTCATTCCTCAAAAATGGACGCGCAGCCGTATTGTGCCACTTCCAAAAGCCAACTCATTGCGGTATCTGCGGCAACGACCTCGCCGATGAGGCAGCCAGAAAAGCACACGTACAAACAAACCCAGTTTCTGTACATTTATCTAGGATTGACTCGGCTAGATACCTAAGTAAGCTGGCTGGTGCAGAAAATGACACTCCACAAGTGGCAGTCATCACAGTTTGCACATCATAGACTGTATTCTCTCGACCCATCTCTACGACTCCGGCTACCCTCTGGTCTTTCTAGGGAGGAAGGTGCAGTGTTGTGCCGTCTGCGTTTGGGCATAGCCTTCATCAATGCATACTCATTTAAGATTGGGATGACCGACTGCGCGGAGTGGAACGACTGCACCGTCGATGGGACTATATTGAACACCGTTAGGTTACTGCCCGGCGTACACAACCGAGAGGCTTCACCTGCACAATGTGTTAAATCAACGTGACAGAAGTGATTTCACTGTCGAGAAAGTATTGGGACGATGGCACTGCCCATCCCAATTCTGAAAGGCAACAAAAGCGCTGTTGCGTTTTCTCAAAGACACCAGCCTGTTTCATCGTTTGTGATGTGAAACTGTTACGCGTCGGCCCAGTCAGTGACCTTTTTTCTCCTCCTCTATAACATTCCGTCCCCCTCTCCCCTTCCCCAGTGCAGGGTAGCTTACCGGGGCTCAGCGCTGGTTAACCTCCCTGCCTTTCTCGTAGTGTTTTCTCTCTCTCTTCTCACTTCTACATACCAGCAGAGCATCGATTGGTGGTTCTCATGTGGAAATATTACATCACCATGAGCTGTAACATTACAGATGAGATTGAAGCTATAGGCCCTATTTCCTTGGAGCACGTGAAATGTATTTTTTAAAAGTCTGTGGAGGGTTTTTGCGTGAACTTTAGTCGAATGCGGTGGTTTAAAAAAAGTCAATATTTCTAAAGCTATCTCACGCCGCGTAACATTTCCATATGCAGCCTGTGCTAGCATATGTGCACAACATAGCGTTACACGTACTGAGGAGTTGCAAGCAAAAAAAAAATTGCCATTTTTTTTTAGAGTGGTAGAGCATCGGACGCAGTATTCGAAAGTCGCAACTTCGGTCCTTACCGGTAGCAAGTTACTTTTTCGTCGACATTTATTTATTCACACTTGCATTACAATTACTTTTGATAACATCCTTTATACTTTCCTTGACCTCATTGTCTGTTAGTTCTCATGAATATTCCAGTTCCCTGTTATCGCATTCATTGCTTCGCCCTCGCGACAAAGTGACCTGTTTGAGTGAATGGCGATTCCTGAAGGCATGGTCTAAGCGTGCGTTTAGGACTCAGAGCTTTATATTAAATAGTTGTGCGATGGACGGTGGGAGTTGCGTTCCGTTGCATTGCGTCAGTGCGGTATTTTTCTTCCGTTGTTTACACACTGTGTCGCACAATTGAATCTTATTCCAATCACCAATTTACACAGAGCAGGGTGGACATCTGGCTTATCACTCAACTTTTTCTTATTTTTTTCTCAACTCCTCCTTCATAGTTAGTCGAAGCGTCAGCGATCAGCGAATATCTATTTCTGAGGAAGAGGTGAAACCGATGCGACGAATCCGAGCTCACTTGAAGAGCAAGTGCGCATGGAGATTGCAAGCGATTGAGAAATAAACGGGCAATTTCTGGGCTGTGGCGTCATACTACGCACTCGATACATCACTTTTTTTTTTATTGACGTAACGTAAAAAGATGTTGGCGCACAAATAGAACACTAGCTGCTCCTTATGCCTTAGATGTCACACTTATTTATACACCACTTATCGTAATTTGAACGCGTCAGTGCCAAGCACGCATGTTTTATCTTAATTTACTAACCCAGTATTGCAGACAATTCTTGGGATATTGTCTTTAAAGACTGCTAAACCCCACCCGAAAATACGAACAACGAGTGCGTTGCTCTTTCCCGGCATTTCCAGTTCTTATGGCACAGTTCGTGGTGCCATCTATGCATTCACATGGTGTCAGGATAAAATAAACACTCAGTTGGCCGGTGTAAGATAGGTATATGTTGTGAATTACCGCTTATCTTGGTTTGCTATACAGTGGCACGCCCGGTCTGTTCTGTTTGGCATGACTGTCATGCTAGATAAGCTGATTTCATTTTTTTTCTGCCTTTGCGGCTGCGCAAGAGGTTGGTACCAGCGTGAAGTCGAGTGGCGCGAAATCTTGACTGGCTTAGTGCTTAGGTCTTGCATCGCACGTAGTTTATGAAGAAATAAGTGGTCAGGAGGACATGGCGCTTGTTGGAAAAGTTGTGAAGGCGAGAAATAAACTAATGTTATGTCTTTGAACTCGGTGTGGTTGAGGGGTGCTTTAAATCTTGCAAGTAATATTTTTGCGCAATCTTCTCTATTTATTTTTTGTATGTTTCTTGGGGGAAGAGAGGATGGCCGATGCAATATTGCGTCCTGCTTTAACGTACGCTCAAACTAGCACGATTATTGAGACGTAGCGCAACTTTAACACTGTCGACACTAGGTATGCGATGAAGAAGCAAAAAAAAAAGTCAGTGTTTCTATTGCTAAAAGTGTTGAGTTACCGAGCAAGGCAGACAGCGTCAGACAGATGCAATGACCTCCCAGAGACACATCTTTTTTTTTTCATCTACTTGGTAAGGTCTGCACCGGTAACTAGAGACGCTTGCATCATAAAGAGACGCTTGCAGTTTAGAAGGTGAATTAATACAAATCCACAAAGAAACGGAGCTGCTATAAAACTGAGCGTTGTGGTGCAGCGTAATAAAAGCCAAAAAGCCTCGCTGTTTTCAAGCGTTGGAACGACGTATGCGTTGCGTCGTCTTTCAACGCGCTGCAATGACTCTGTAGGATGTCGAGCTTAATATTCTTGTATACATCCCGGGCCATGTTTTGTAAGACTGCCTTCATTCTTACAGCGCTATCTGAAATGTCAGGGCTGTAAAGGACAACATGACATCGCGCGTAGAAGACAGCCGCAGGATCTTGATCAGGCAGAAAGCCTGTGGCGGGCTTCTTTATTTGCCCCGTTTTCGCAAGGAAATGCGTGTCTTTTCTGCGTCAAACACCCACACGCCAGTGTTCTTGTCGACGCGGCAAGGCGGGCAGGTTAATAATGTGGAAAGTACGCGATTCTAAAAAAATAAAAGAAGCAAAGTTGCACGCAGTGCACGCCATCTTAGTCCTTCCTTCACACGTTGAGCGTAATAATGACGCTTACTATAAGAATAATATCTGCAGAGATTCACGTTCCAAAGCAGCGATAGGATGGAGAGAGGCCTCGGTGGAGGGCTTCAGAGACTTCCACCGTCTGGTGTTCTTTAACGAGCTCTGACGTCGTTCAGTACAGTGGCCTGTGACATTCGAACTCCGTCGAAATGTGGGCGCCGTGGCCGGGGATCGCACCCACGACCTTCGGCTAAGCAACCGAGCACAATAAGCGCTGCTCCACCGTGGCGGACGGCCAGAGTTGCTTCGCGTCTCTAGTACAAAACAGAGTTTATATAAGGTACTGAAGGCTTTCCTTATGCATCACATAATTGCGCTGTACTTTCAATTCATACAAACGCCCCGCCGCGGTGGTCTAGTGGCTAAGGTACTCGGCTGCTGACCCGCAGGGCGCGGGTTCGAATCCCGGCTGCGGCGGCTGCATTTTCGATGGAGGCGGAAATGTTGTAGGCCCGTGTGCTCAGATTTGGGTGCACGTTAAAGAACCCCAGGTGGTCTAAATTTCCGGAGCCCTCCACTACGGCGTCTCTCATAATCATATAGTGGTTTTGGGACGTTAAACCCCACATATCAATCAATCAATTCATACAAAATAAACTAAAGTGAAGTGATAGCTAGGTGTAAGGTGTGGGGGTGGAACTACAGAAGAGAAAAAAAAGAGGGGGAGGGCAGAAAGAACGCCAACTTTTAAATGTAGACAGTGAAAACACGTGCAGTATTAAGGTATAAAAACACGCGCGAAGTTGGTCGCAAAATACAACAATATAATGCCCTGCACGTATGAAAACGTTAAAAATTATATAAGTGGCAGAGATAATCGCAACCGGGCCAGCGGCAACAATGATTCCAAACTCGAAAGTCGCTTTTGTGCAGTGTTATTGGTTGGAAACTGGTGCATGAATGTCTATCACTTGCGACGGTAGTTTGGCGATTTCCTGGCAAATGCATACTTTCAAACTGTGGCATGCAGCTGCAAGATTTACATATGTACAATAGAAGAAAAGGTGTGAACTAGTGTGGTCTTTTATCAAAAAACTACTTACGTGTGGTGTAAGTTATTTTTATTTTTCCATTTATTTTTGTATGACATTCCACATCTCTTCCTAATTTTATATTGCTGGTGTTTCTGCTGAGTAAACTTAGTTGGAAATGTCCACTATTTTTGTTCTCTCTTTTTCTTTGTTAGTTCAATTATTGCCTCTCAAGCGTTTAATACTGAGCCATAAGTAGACCAACTATAGCACATCGCACGCTCTGTGAGCTGGAAGTTTCCTGCTATTGTATTTTTTTGTCAGAAACCATGCGCAATGCCAGCACAGTGGTAGTTATTGGAGTTGACGAAAAAAACCACCTCCGACAAAAAATAAAAAAAAGTAAACGCGTCAAAAACGTTAGCGCTCAACTAACATGACAAGCTGTGCGTAGGTTGGTCACCAAAAGCGCGCATGGGGGGTTGTAATGCTATAACTTTTCGCGAGAACGGGCTTTGAAAGCCGTCGTAACAGGGAAGCCGTATTCTTATGACTGTGCATGTAAAGCTTATATAAAGCAGTGATAAGTTCCTCTGTCTCTAGTTTTTTTTTTTGCCTCAAACCCCTTGTTGCTTTTTTGTTAAACTTTATTATACAGTAGAAAATTTAGGATGATTTTCTCCATGTACCTAACTCTATGCCATACCAATAATCCTGCACTACTATTTTTTTTTCTTATTCCACACTATTGTTTGAATGTTTTAACGAAAAGGTCAGCTAATTATAGCACTGAACTCACTGCTGAATTCTAAAGAAAGGTCCGATATGCATCATTACTCCTGCGGCAGTTGTCGCGGTTAAAACAAACTTAATTAGGCATCATCTGAGCCCCCACTTGCCAATCGACGAAGTGTTTCGTAACCATCGAAGTTCGCGCGCTCTTAAATGCCATAAGGAGCGGCACCGACAGATGGGAGTGGATGCCACCTCGTGGCTTCGAGGAAATCCGATAGGCTGCAAGATTGAAGACTCCCGTGAAGTTGTTGCTAACTTTCAGAAAATAAGTTTGAACGACCTTCCCTCTACGTTGATGTTCTTTTTTCTTCTTTCCGTCTTCATTTTCTTTACCGTCCTGAATTTTCGACATGCGCCGAGAATCGCTTTGAGCGTGTATGGCATACCCGACACCGCACTATCTGGTTACACTGTTTTAATGAGATGTTTTGAGATGAGGCAGGCCATGCATATTGAATACATGTAGTTTTCGTACACGACAGCATATTTTATTCTGCCTACATTAATTTTCGCCTCTCTTCCATATCTTTAATTATATATATATAATTAAAGCATCAAATAAAGCACCACATGCATCAGAGACATTTCAACACGCAACGTCACTATATACCTTATTCAGGACATAGCCCTTAAGTCTATGAGTGTGGGATATATATTTCCCTCATCGAGGGGTCCTAATGCATACCTATTAGTGTTTCTGAGCGACACTTGCGTGGTCGTACATGCTTGCAAACGCCAGCCTCGGGTGTTTTACTTCTCTATTTTGTTTTTCCAAACATGTACGGCACACCTGTAGGTGGGCTGTACGGTACATATTATGTCATCGGAAGCTTTTAGCTCCCCGCATTGCCTCTTCTGAGAACACGAGCTGAAACGAACTGAAACGATGACAAACATAATTTTTGCGAAAAACAAAACAAAATAAAGAACCAAAATAAAAAAAGAGAACCGATGCACACCCACGCTGCTTAGTTTTTCATACGCGCGAAGTACGTGACGCGCGTTTCGTGCAGTGACTGTCGTTAGGACAAGCAGGTTTTGTAATTCGTTTCCTCGCACTTTTTTGCTTGCATATATATTTTTTTCAGGTTGACACGTTTACTTTGCCAAGATGCGCAGTCGAGATATTTTCGTGTGGGCACCGGACTTACCGGTTTGGCCTAGAGTCGTTCGAAATGGGCGTGGTTAGAGATTCTCGCTGAACCTCACATGGAATAATGAAAACTAGCGAGACCTTATAATAGCTGTAGTTGAGATGAGTGATGCTCGCTTGTGAATGTAATAATAATTGATGATAATGATGACAATAATGATAGTTTTGATAATAATGATAATAATAATAATAATAATAATAATAATAATAATAATAATAATAATAATAATAATAATAATAATAATAATAATAATAATAATAACAAGAACAAAAATTAGGTTTTAGGGTGCTCAATTCTCCATATGACTATGAGCGACGCCGTTGTGAAGGGCTCCGGAAATTTCGACCACCTGGGGTTATATAACGTGCACCCAAATCTACGCACAAAGGCCTACAGCATTTTCACCTCCATCAAAAATGCAACCACCGCGGCCGGAATTCGATCCCGCGACTGGCGGGTCAGCAGCGGAGTGCCTTAGTCACTAGACCATCTAGGCGGGTCGCTTACGAATGTGAGTGAGTTATTTCGATTGCACTTTTCTCCGGATGTAAAATAAAAGAAAAAAATCGCGGCATATCCACGGAGTGAATCATGATGAGTGCGGCGAAGCGCTTGAGGGTTTTATCTCTAAACTGTGAACCATCCGCGAATATCGCCCACTACACCAATAAAGACGTGACAAACACTGTATATATTTATACAAGAAATTTTATTATTGGTAAGAGTTAGCTATACGTCACTTCCGCTCCCCCTTCATTATAACGGATTTATGGTTGGTGAAGTGATGAATTGATGTTGGGGCGTAGCGGGATGTTTGCGAGGACGAAGTAGTGGGCAGTTTGCAAACGTTGAACTATAGGCGGTCATGTAAAAACGAGGGATGGACACAGTAGGAAAATCTGTGGTTCTGATACAAGTACACGACCATCTTGCATTTTATATTGGCTTAACAGTATTGACTTTATGGTCGCTGAAATGGTGGATCGGTGATGAGGTGTAAAAGGATGTTTGCAAGGTGGCTACATACACCAACGGAGGAAGGACAGACCCACTCCCTGAGGAGCTTCGCCCCTAAAGTGATAGATGGGGCGTAGCGGGATGTTTGCGAGGACGAAGTAGTGGGCAGTTTGCAATGGTGGAACTGTAGGCTGTCTCGTAGAAACAAGGGTCGGACACCGTGGGAAAATATATGGTTATTTAAAGCGCACCTGTATACAAGTACACGACCATCCACATTTCATATTGGCTACTTCTCAACAGGTGCACGTTAAAGAACTTCAGGTGGTCGAAATTTCTGGAACCATTCACTATGGCGTCTCTCATAATCATATGGTAGTTTTGGGACGTTAAGCCCCACATATCAATCAATCACTTCTCAACAGTATTGGCTTTATGGTCGCTGAAGTGGTGGATCGGTGATGACGTGTAGTGGGATGTTTGTAAGGTGGCTTCATGCTTTAGCGGAGGAAAGACTAACCCGACATCCTAAGGAACTTCGCCCCTAAAAGAAGATATCACGCGAACCTTTATTCAATTGCCTAATCCGACCGAAAGGTGACAGACGCCTTCTTTAAAGGGCGAAGCACCTTGAGGAAGAGGCTTGTCTCTCCGTGGTTTGCGTTGTCACGGCTGCATCACATGGGGCAACGTTTGGCGAACGTATGGTATGGTCGATGTGCGACACAAAGAAAGGTTTATTAATGCACTTTTATCAATATAGATTGGGACTAAAGAGGAGGAGGAAAGAAATAAGCCGAAGGGCAGGAGGTTAGCCAGTTCTTTGACCAGCTGGCTACCCTGCGCTGGGGAAAGGGGTGAGGGGAATGAAAAATGATAGAATATAAATGTTACAAAAAGAGAGAAAGGAAAAACAAAAGATAGCAAACATGAAAAAGCAAAATGAAATATAATATGACACTAAAGTGTAATTGGGTGTAAACAATACTAAACACCTGCAAGCCCACTCTTTATAAAATTCTTCTTCTTCTTCACCTTCTCTTGTGGCTCATACCCACTGTGGGCGCTTGGCCAAAGGTTGAGTGGTCTTATAAAATCTTACGGAATTATAGAGTACTGGACCTTATAGAATAAAAAAAAAAGTACTATTTGGACCTCAAGACCTAGATTTGTCATCAGCTCTTTATGTCACTTTATGGCGCTAAACTTACATTATATGGGGCAATGCTTGGGTGAAGTATGGTTACTCATCTATACAATATCCAGAGCTTCGACAACTCGTCATGATTCACTTCGTGGAGACGCGCGTATTTTTTTTCTTAATCTCTTTCGATTGTGTTCATCCCACGGCAACGCTTCCCTCACTCAACGTGGTTTAACGCTGCTCCCGACGACGTTGGGCTGTGACGTCACAGTGCGTGGTCACGTGACGTCAAGATGACGTCACAAATTTTGCCAGCCCGTGACATCACGATTACGTCATCACTTGAATTTTTTGCATCTCTCGTGTTTACGACGCTGATGGACATCATTCACGTTTGATGGATATTCTAAGGCTTTCACCATGAAAAAAAAAAAGTCTTGAATGAGGGTTCTTTGTTGAGAGTGCGAGAATAAGGATACCAAAAAGGCAAGCAGGGCAGGAAATCCTGATAACCGAGGGATCTTTCTCAAGGCCATTATCATCTTCTTTTCCTTCTCGCTGAAAACAAGTAATGTTTTTCAGCAGGTTGTTTTCAATGGGGCACTGAGCACTTAGTGACCGGGGAGCTAGAATTTATGTCCTGCATCGGCAAGAAACCAGGTGTCAAATTTTCGTACGTATAACCGGTAATTTCGGTGCCCCAATTTTTATATTGTTCTTCCGGACAGCGGCGCCAAAACGCAGCGCCGAGCACTCTCCCATAGCCGTCAGAGTGTTACAAATATGTTCTAAACGACGACGTGTTCGCCGAGCTCATGCGACGGTATCACATCTCCTCGCCGCGAGAGGAATCATGTTCATATTTGACAGCCTAGTGCTTCTATCCTGGCCATTTTCTTACAAAAAATAATAACGCCGGAAAGAAGAGAAAGAGTTATGCGTCACTTTAACTGACTTCGTCGTAGAAACCAATGTACAGCGGAGCTGTTTATGTCACGACGATTACGTCTTCATAACGTCGCACCACGTGCGCTGCTTTTGCACTGCCTCCGTGATGAGTCCGCCTTCGACCCATCTGCGATGTCATGCGATGGCGTCATCATATGACGTCACAAGCATTTGCATTTGGTGACGTCATGATTACTTCATATGTCAACGTAGTCAAATGGTGACGTTACCCCGTGAAGATTTTTTTCATATTGCAGCATTCACGTTGACGCCACCGACGGTTAGTTTTCACCAAGAAGGATTAAAAAATTTTTTAATCCTCCTTGGTTTTCACGGTTGATGGGGCATCTGAGCGTTGATATCCGATGTTCTATCCGCATCAAATGAATCCCGAACACCTGCAAGTATTCAAATTGGTATATAGTGCGCGCTCTGCAGTACTCAGTATTGACAGGCGCGCTCATTCGGTTTAACAGCACTGCGCATATATGCGCGACTGTCCACGGTGATTGCGGACAATACCATTGCAATGCTTGGCGCTGTTCACGTTTCACTTAACGCTGATAGTACAACAAGATTCCAGAACTTCTTGTGGTCTTTTGCCAAAGGTTCAAGGTTCATTTTGGCTCTTTCTTGCTGTCCTTTCCACGCTCCACGGCGCACACATCTCGAGCCGGTTGTCTGCCAATAATGGGTACGATGTTTTTCGCTGACCATGCGTTGGCGAAAAGCACGCTACCAAACTAGCCTCGTAAGCAAGTGATCACCACTTCAGGGACCGGGCGACGGCGTCGTTTTGTTTGTCGCTGCCAGCGACAGGCGTGTACGAGCACGTCGTTTCGCGATGGCACGTTCGTGGCGGGAGCACGTTGCCGTGACGCGTAGCGCTAACGACCGTCACGTCTCGTCATTGTGACCTCTTCTTTTCCCGCGCGTCGCCACGGTACACAAGGGCAGATGATGACACACTTGCTTTGGTTGGTGATTTCGGGCCACCTCGAGACCGACATGCGAACGATCGCTACAGCGAGAGTTTTTTTGTCTCACGGCCACAGATGTCTGTGGCCTCGAAGATGAATGGTTCGCCTTGTCAATACTGACAAGCACTTATCGATAATTTTGTACGGTAAAGGAAAAAAAGATAGAGTGACATTGCAGTGACTGATGCACGGGAGTACGTAAATCTTTTCGGAACAAGAAATAAGAACAGCAACAACAAAAACATCAAAATAACCATCTTTTACCTTGTTATTGTACTTGTTAGGTGTCAATGAACGAACGTGTGTGGGGTTGATATTGAGGAGAACAATGACAGTGGTTTGGGAATTTCATTGCCCGTGACCATGTTTGCGTAGACTTTTGGTTACATGTTTAGATACCAAGGTGCCGAATAAGCATCGTCGCGGTTTTTCACCTTGATTGGTGAGCATCTGTCGCAGGCGTTGTGGCTGCGTGCTTTAGACAGCTGCTGGACGCCCGGGTTAGCGTTTTGCGCTTGCTTGCCTTTTACCTGGAATCCGAACCTCCTAGAATGCGGACCTGTTTATTTATATTTATTTTCACTGCCTCAAAGGTCCCCCCTGTCTAGGGGCTTTACATGTGCACTGGGCAACATTTCACCACGTAACATATTTTACACCTTCTTTGAAAAAAAAATCAAGCTGGAGAATTCCACGGTGTTGGTAGATGCTTATCCTATTTTGGCCGGACTAGGGTTTTATGAGCTAAGCTTTCATGAAGATGTAGCTGGGTGTACGTTCCGGTGAAGTTTGCCGAGTACGTGGAGAGCTTCATACGCCTGAACGGCAGCTGTCCTTTTCTGGCTAGTGTTGTTACAGGCATCGAGAAAATCTGCACAGTTTGCCTGGTTCTATAGTGTTCGTTCCACTTACGATGTTGTTCTGCTGTACATGAAAGAGCCTTGAGTGATTTTCGAAGTGTAAGTGGCGAAGGGCAGAGCATGATGGCACGATACATGAACCATGTATCCTAATTAGGGGACCTTAATATTTTACTTGCGTGTCTGGTAATGCACGCAATGGCGGGAGGTAAAGATAATAGGAGGGGAGGTTTGAACCTCTTTCTCTCCCCCCCCCCCATTCCATGTTTTTTTCTTCCTAAATAAATCTCTGGCTACTGTACTAGCACTTGCCTAATCCTTGGGGCTACTGTGTGTTCCGCTCGTTGCCACATAGAGGAACGCGGGGTAAAAACTCTTTTCGCGAAGCGCCGAGATGATGACAGCAGCTTACAATAGTTCAATGAACGTAATCAATAAATTTTCTCTAACTATTTTGACAGTTACTTTGTCTTTAATGGAAGTCAAGGTATGCTACGCTATCATATATATCCGATATAATTTAAACTTATACCTTAGTCATTAATTTTTATTTTTATAAAGACTGTTTATGAATATTCGCAAAACAAAAGTTTCATTATCGAGCGGCCCTGCTTGGAAGAGAAACGAAATTGTCTCTCGGGGGTCGTGCGACAAAAATGGGGTGGTTAAACTTGGTTAAGCCAAGGTTGTCGAGCGATAGCAGCGACTAACGCGGAAAGCGTGTCAGGGCGTTGTCAAGCCTTTGCATGCGTGACGTCAGGCTTGTTAACCTGGGGATAGAGCAAATGTTTACCACAAAAAATATGGTGAATTCCACGCTATTGTTAATAAGCATTTGCCTTTCCGGAGACACTGCCATTTCTCTTTTTTTATTTTTTGCGAAGCAAAGCTCCTGCACGTCCTCTGCGTATGTTGCTCGGTGCAGTGCATGACATCAAACGAGACGGGCATCAGCAAAAAAACGAAAAAGATTGCACAAATGAGAGCGACAGGAAGGAAACACATGGAAGTTCACCAGATCGTAGTGAGTTACTGCGTATTTGCCGGATATGTTGCTTTTGGAAGAAGAAAGAAATGAACCATTGAGTAAGGATTATAATGCACTTGCCAAATTAGTTCGCAAGATGATCAATAATGTAACAAATACATTTTTTTTCGATGTTATACTGAATGGCATCTCTGCTGCACGAATACTTTAGAAAACCAGCACCTTCTATTCCGGTTAACCTTCCTGACGTGTCCTCGTCTTTTGCTCTCTCTCTGTATTGGCTTATCGGTCGATTTGTAGGATTTAACGTCCCGAGAGGGCTTAGGCAGTTGAGCTCTCTTTTTGTGCTGTCCAACAGTGCTTGGTCATAGCGCTTCTTTGGTAGGACGTGAAGTGACATCTTCGTGTACAATGCTGCTGACACAGGCAAAAAAGTGGCCTATATGACGCTACAAACCACACTGACCAAAAAACCACGACGCCGGACCATGATATGCATAATTCGCAAGCACGAGAAAAATCGCGTCTCTTCGGGGCAGTCCTGGTGGTATCAAGTGGCTTTAGGTCGTGGAGTTTATTCTTAATAACGTCAGGTGTAGCTGCGTGTGTCTGATTTTAGGCACGTTTAATCTCGGGCACGCTATTTTCTGTAGAAGGGTGTCTTGAAGCGCCAGCGGGTACTGCAAGAAACAGCGCGAGAACGAGACTAAGTCAAAGGAACAAACAACGCAAGCGCTCACGAATGACTGTGCGCAAGTTTGTCGCAACGGGCAATATATAGGGAAAATGAGAACTATAAAAAGAAAACTTTAAATATCACATGGTCCGAGCTACGGAACTGTTCCCTCGCAGTATGCTGTTATTATTTGGGAGGGGGGCAGCATTTGTACAGACACAGTTGTAATGTGTCAGGCTTCCGTTTAGCTTAATTATTGAATTGTTTCACTGATTCGCGCTCAGGGTTACTACTGCTAATAAGATGGGCTGCACACGACGACAGTTCAAATGACACAAAGTGACATAAGAGGCACTGTCTTCCGTTCCCAAAACACACTTATCGGGGCTGCAGAGCGCATACCAAGATCGAACACGGAATCACAGAGGCGAGCTCGCCTCGTTCAGTTCATCTGTGAAGAAAACGAAGCTGTCCGCACATTGACGTCGAGCGTCGTCTTGAGCAGAGTGAAAGGGCCGCGGCGTTCTGGCCGATCGCATCTTGCTTTGATCGGCGGCGCTCGTCAGAGGACAGCTCGCCCGCATCTGGCGCGAACCAAGCGCCGTGCAGATGGACAAGAAGTCTCGCGGGTGAAGCGCTGCTTTGACCGTCCTGACAAATGGGCTCCGGAGGACGAGGCGCCACCGCAAATGCACGCCGCCGTTTCAGACGGCAGTGAATAACGACACGGAGAGAGACGAGTGGTGCGCGGAGGGAAGATATAAAGACATGGAGAGGAAAAGTGGAGGAGATGTGAGGGTGGGAAGGAGATAGAATATATGAACGACGCAGGCTGACGTTCGAAGCACGCGGAAGAAATGAGGCGACTAATTAGAAACGGAAGCGACGCGAGCTCACTGTTGCAGTCGAGGCACTTGCCCTCGATGCGTCACAATGAAAACCATATGACAGGAATGAGGGCCTGCGGAAACAAGAGCAGGAAACGAAAGACGCGTTCAAAGTGGCCGGCGTGGTAAGTATGTCGCGTAGCACCTCCAAATTAAAGCAAAAGCTGATGAGGCAGCTTGTAAAAAAAAATAAGTTGATTGAGAGCATTTTTATGGTATTATCCATAGATGGAGGGAATACGTTACACATGCGCAGTTTGTCAGCATGTGTCGGCTGCATATGTCCAAACGTCTATTGTAAAGTGGTGAATGAGTTGAAAGACGCTGGTCAAGGAAAGAGGCATTTTCCCCTTTTTTCTGTGTATCGGATGATATAAAATAGATATGCTGCACCAAGCCTTTCATTTCTTCTTTGCGAACAGTTTCAAAGCTATTTTTAAAATCACATATGTCACTTGTAAAGTACGTCACTAAATGCAGTTTTTTTTCTTTGTGCGGAAAGGTGGCAGTTTGTGGCAATCAATTTTACTTTCGTATTTTATCTGATGTAGCACTTGCAAGTGGATCCCGATGATAACAGTGGCACTAATTGTTGCGAATCAGTGAAGTGCGAAAATCATTAGGAAAAGGACGAGACATCACGATAAAATGCAGAGATTCGTCTATATATTGGTTATTTTCTTACAATAACCACCAGGTATGCCTAATGAAGTAATATTCCCGATTGCGATTTTTCTTATCCTTTCACCACGATAGCTTTTGGGGTGTGAATGTTTGCAATTAATTTTTTGAGCACTTTTACGCTGTCGTTTTTCTTAACTAAAGTATGGTGGAAGATGTGCGAATTGTGTCTCGTCCCTGGTGGCGCAAACCTTGTGATAACTGTGTATGACACAGTGGAGGATGGAACCCATGACTCCAGGCTAGGCCTCAGATTGTCAGGGGCACTGTATTGCTGGCAGTTCGTCTCTGAAAAGTAGCATAACATGCGTGATGCTTCTGTCAGTGCCCACGGCGTCTTCATATTGCTTCCTGATGATATATACCATGTCGATGTTAACCATAGGCGTATCCAGATGACACGTGGGCAGGGAGGGGGGAGGGGGGAGGGGGAATGATATGTTTTGAGGCCTTACCCCTGTAATGTATACATGTCTATGCCCGGAGAAGACCCTACCGTGTCCTCGCATAGGCTGGCTGTGCCTTCTAACCCTCCCCTCGGCCCACTCCCTTCCATAAGCTGATCACACATTTAGAAAAAATTCTGTATCTGCTAATGATTTTAACTGGCTAGAAAGCAATCACCCACAACGATGATCATCGAAGTGTTTTAAAAGAGACCCACGTCTACGTTACCAAGAAGAGAGAGAGAGAGAAAACATTTTATCAAGAAATTTATAAAAAGGAAGGTGTGATCCTTGCTGACACCAGCCTATTGACGCCCGCTTAAAGTAAAATACATCTCCAAGCTATCGCCGGTGACCTCTATCTAGCCAGAGATGACACCATGTTATGGCTACGAATTGACTAATTGACGACCTGATTCTTTGACATACTTGACTGCCCCTATCTGGGTTTGAAGCGCATTTCAGAACTATAATGTATATCCTTTTCGTTGTTTTCTCTACGAAACGTCCTCTCAAGGCCTCATGCCCGAGTGAACCTCATTGCAGGTGCCGTGTCAGCTGTGGCGCTGTACGGTACCACAACTTTGTGCCGCATTACTTCGCTCCCACCACAATAGCATGAGATGCAGAGAAATAATGGCGAAAGCACAGGCCGACCCGCACGGAATGTGCTCCGTGTGAAGGCTTTGCCATCGTCGTAATTTTTGCGCATTTTGCTTCGTGTCTCAAATCAACATTATGGACACACGCTATTTCTCATACACTTTGTGATTAATTAAATTTGATCTCTTAAGAATAAGGGATGTTGCAGCAGAGGCCTGTTATAATTTCACGAAAAAAGCTACTTACATATTGGTGTTCTGACTTTTACAAAGAGATTCTTGTTTATAATAAACTTTTCTGAGCACTCTGTATTAATAGAACAAGGGTTATCGGATCATAGCCTTGTCAGTGTATGTATTCCGCTCCTGAAATTCGTTTGTTATAAAAAACCGTCCGTTCAAACTTTTAAAGATTATTCTAGAGCAAACGACGCTTGCGTGATTGAACATATGGAAGCGGCCTTAGTTGACTTCAGCAATGAGGACAATGACGCATGCGCTCTTTGGGATCGCTTTTTGGAAATATGCCGCTACTGTATCACCAACTTTGTACCGAACAAACGTAAAAAAACTAACAAACGCACACCTTGGATGACACGCAGTATCATCCATCTAAAGCGGAAAATTAAAAAATTGAAAAAGAGGCATGCCCAGCGAGATGTGATCCAAAACCTACAAAGAAGCCTGGCTAGTGAAGTGCAACAATCCAAAGACTATTACTTTAAAACTTTAATGCCAAACTTTATTAAAAGCGACCCAACAAAGTTCTGGAGTTATCTATCTGATAACAAAAAGCCAGTGACGTCAATTTCTGTCAAAGGGCGTACGGTTACAAATCGCAGTGACATCGCAAATCACTTCAACAGTTATTTTCAGAGCGTGTTTGCCAATTCAGCAATATGTGTACCAGAAACGTTTTTGTTTGAACCATGTGAAGCGAATTTCATTTCTTATTCTGGTTTGGTTTCAATGCTTTTAAACTTGAAAGCAAAAAATGCTGCGGTCCTGATGACCTTCCCAATGTGTTTCTTCGGCGTTATGCTGAATGCGTCGCCAAATTTCTTGTTGTAATCTTCCAAGCGTCCCTGTTAACTGCAACACTACCACGTGACTGGAGGATCGCTAGAGTCATCCCTATCTTTAAAAAAGGGGATCGATTAATTCCGGATAACTACCGTCCTATATCTTTAACTTCAACATGCTGCAAATTAATTGAACATATCATAGCCAACCGTATTCTTGAATTCCTTGAAAGACACTCGATTCTAACAAGCTTCCAACATGGTTTTAGGAAAGGCTATTCGACTGTGACTCAACTGGTCACCGTCACACACGAGTTTGCAAAAGCCCTTGATAATAATGTTCAGGTAGACACAATTTTTCTTGATCTTAGCAAAGCATTTGATAAAGTTCCTCATGACAAATTAATTCAAAAATTAAAAAAATATAAATCTTCCCGAAAGTTTGGTAGCATGGGTGTCTAGGTATCTGATGAATAGAGAGCAGTATGTCTTGATTGATGGTCATGCCTCGAGCTGTCTTCCTGTCACATCCGGAGTGCCTCAAGGTAGTGTTCTGGGGCCGTTGCTTTTTCTGGTATACATCAATGATATCGTCACTGTAGTTACACCCACCACTCATGTCCGGCTGTTTGCAGATGACTGTATTTTATTCCGTGAAATCTCCAGCATGCAAGATCAAATAGAACTTAACACAAACCTGGACAATATATACAGTTGGTGCAGGGATTGGGGCATGGTTGTCAACGCAGAGAAAACTGTTTCCCTCCGCATAACGCGCAAAAAATCTCCATTCCAATTTCAGTACACACTGGGATCATGCGCGGTGAACCAAGTCAACAGCTTCAAATACTTAGGCGTAACGTTCACTAGTAATCTTTCCTGGAACTTGCACATAGAAAACATCTGCTCCTCCGCTTTTCGAAAACTGTGTTTCTTGAGACACAAACTTCGTAATTCGCCTCCAAGTGTTAAACTTCTTTGCTACCATTCATACGTTAGACCAAAACTTGAGTATGCTGCTGTAGTATGGGACCCGTATACCAAAAATAACATCGATAAATTGGAAAAGATTCAGAGGAAAGCTGTCAGGTTCATTTTTTCAAAATTTCGTCGCACGGATTCTCCCTCTGAATTAATGATTGCCAATAACATTCCCAAGCTTCAGTTAAGAAGACAAAAATTTCGTCTCGATTTCCTCTGCTCACTTACTAAACATGAATTGGCTATCGACCCCTCCCTGTATATATCCGCCCTGACCACAAAACACACGCGGCACTATAACCCTAGATCGCTAACACCATACCAAGCGCATACCGATACTTTTAAATTTTCATTTTTCCCGCGTACCGTCGCTGAATGGAATTCCATTGCTGAGCCATACTTATTAGATACTGTATAGCTCCATTTTTTGTTAGTGTTGTTAATTGTGTGTTGGATTGACAATGCAATGTCCGCCGTTTCATTTTTCTCCCTTTTGCTATTTTTGTATTATTGTGCTATTCAAGTGCTCGTCCTGCCAGGACCACAACTGTGGTCTGCAGTATGTATTAAATAAATAAATAAATAAATAACTGAAGTATTTATAATTGAGATATATATTTTGACTTACAGCATCACTCCTCGAAAAGACATAAGCTTGGGTTTGCTTATTATATGTGTAAGAGAAAGAATAATAGTAAAATAAAAAACACGGACGTCTGTATGTCGTCTTTTTTTACACTAGACATGTCAAAATGTCGAATGGAAACATACAAAAAAAGTTCCGCTCCTGAAAAAAAAAAGCGCTAGATTGTAAGAGACGTTAGTAAGAGGGAAAAAAAGTGAAAGTAAGCCGAATAAGAGAGCCAGAAGACAAAAGATACGACTACGGTGGAAGGACTTCATTTCGAGGCGTGCGTCGTTGCAGAACAACAGAAATTTATTCTGTCCAGCTTGTCAGGCTCGTTTCCTCAGCGTAGGCGTGTTTCGTGTCTTCATCTCGCGCCCACTTTTTGTAACGCTGTTCTGTCTTTTACATTGCTTTGTTGCGCTTTTTTAGGAAATTACTTCTTCGTCGGCTTTTCTCTCATCACGGCAGAAGAGGCGCGTACGACACCGGAGTGAGCGAAGAAGAGAGAGAGAGAAACAAAAAACAACGCGACCAAGAAATAAAAAAAGTTGTGACAGGGCAAACAAGGTAACGCAAGTAAACGTAGACAGTGTGAAAGAAGAGTATGGCTAAGTTGATGGAGAACATCAGTGGATAAATGGCTGACTGGGTAGATTTTATATTGTTTGTTGAACAGAAAAATTTTTCCTCCTTTTCTCGTGCCTCGCCTGACGTTGCTGCAGTGACTGTTTTGCCCTTTCTTTGATCTTCTGTAACTGGTCAGAGGCTGCTCGTCGGCCGCTTTTGTCAGCATTCTCGTGCCGACGGCCCTCACCGAAATAGCCCATTTCGCCCCTTTGTTGTATGTGATTTCGCCAGAGGTGCACGTGTTCATGACTGACACATTAGGAGAGAGAACATCAGCGAATCCGACGACCAAAGTGGGCTGATAAACTTACCGCGATACTTCTCCTCTTCTTTCGAGAACGCAGCGAGTGAGCTTCGAGGGCTACAACAAATGGGAAATGTGCTTGCGCACAAGAAGGATGGCTTGCTGGAACCGACAGACTGAAAAAAAAAAAACGCCTGAGTGAATGCCTTTGTGACGTCACAGTGGTGCATTCAATGGTGTAAAACAGGGACCACCTTCCCTGTGAGAGCCATTCGCTTTCGCAATAGCGGGTCCGGTGCTTTCGAAAAAAAAAAAAGAAACGCCCCGCAGAAATGAGGTTTGCAGCCTAAGGATATAGCCACCTTAGTGCGCATATTTTTCTTGCTGGTCGTGGTAATTAACGTACCATCTTAAGCGGAAGCTTTCGATGGGTCACCAAACTTGAAATATTGACGATTGGCGTCGGCGACGGCAGTGAACAGCGGCGTCAATGTCAACACAAGAGATGCAAAAAAAAAAAAAATTGTCCGGTGATGATGTGACATTAGCATGACGTCGCCAATCGCCAAAAACTTGTGATGTCATTGTATCGTCGTCACAAACTTTCTATGTCAGCAGGTGGTGACGTCGCTACTGCATCAATTGATGACATCAATCATCATCATCTGGCATCATCACTTCGTCAAACACGGAGGCAATGCCAAACCAGAAGCGCTGCGAAAGCTTGCAATGCCTCCGATCACAGAGGCTGTGCTAAACCACGTTATACGCAGAAAGTTTTCAGATGGGAGCGGGGGAGGATCAATACAACGAGTCAGACGGTGAATTTCACCTTGACGTCGTTCTAGGGGAGTGCTTGTAGGACCCTGTGAGGTTTTCCTATATTATTAATAATAACTGTTGCGACTCTCCTGCTATCTGTTCAAGGTCGTGGGATCGAATCCCGACTGCAGTGGCTGCATTTTCGTTGGAGGCGAAAATGGTGTAGGCCCGTATGCTCAGATTGGGTGCACGTAAAGCATTCAGGTGGTCGAAATTTCCGGACCCCTTCACGATGGCGTCACTTAAATTGATATGGTGGTTTTGGGACGTTAATCACCACATATCGATCAATCACCAATCATGCTTTCTGTTGATTGATATACACGCAATGGGACGCAAACAGGGCACCAATATACATACGTAACCTCTATGCTTTATCGCTTAACGGTCTCGCATACTTCTCCTTCTAATCTTTATTCCTCTAAATGTGAACATTGCGCATTCATGTGGAACAGCCCCGCCGCAGTGGTCTAGTGGTTATGGTGATCGACGTCTAACCCGAAGGTCGCAGGATCGAATCCCGGCTGCGGCGGCTGCATTTTTAGTTGAGGCGAAAACATTTGAGGCATGTGTACTTAAATTGATTTGCTCGTTAAGGAACCTCGGTGGTCCGAATTTCCGGAGCCCTCCACTACGGCGTCTCTCTTCATCATATACTAAACTTCTAGCTTATAATACAATAATCAGGTCTGGTTTGGAATATGCATGTGAGGTGTGGGATCCGCATACTAAAACAGATAATAACAATCTAGAGAAAATCCAAAGGTTAGCCGTCCGCTTTATTTTCAACCGATTTCGCCGATCTGATTCCTCAACTGAACTAATGCATGATAACAAAATTCGAACTCTAGAATGTCACAGGAATATTGCAAGACTAAAACTTCTTTTCTATCTATCTAGCAAAAAAAAAGTGTACTTGAGCTATCAAATATTCTTTCTCCGTTATCTTCGCGTCCAACTAGACGATATCATTCACAAAAAATCACTCCTATCTTTGCTCGAACTAACAATTTCAAATACTCTTTCTTTCCTCGCACATTAACAGAATGAAACGAACTACCACGTCAAATTTTTGAATCTGGAAACGTGTTAAGGTAAATTGAAAAATTTTTTGAAGTAACTTAGATCTTGTACCATAATGTGTTGTATATTTACCTGTTGGTTTGTGCCTCCTGTATTGTTGCTTTTTTTGGTCATATCCTCACACTGTACCACCCCCACTCCTGCCTGGGCTATTCTTAGCCTGCAGTATTTTCTAAATAAATAAATAAATATTATGGTTTTGGGATGTTAGATTCCTCCTTCCCCCAGATATTATTATTATTATTATTATTATTATTATTATTATTATTATTATTATTATTATTATTATTATTATTATTATTATTATTATTATTATTATTATTATTATTATTATTATTATTATTATTATTATTATTATTATTAATATTAATATTATTATTAATATTAATATTATTATTAATATTATTATTTTATTTTATATTTTAATATAAAACATCCTCAGAAAGCTGTATACTACGATAATGGCCAGAACTGTTGTCTATGCATTCACACTCTCTTTTAGTATCACCCACTGAGGTAACACGGGGGCCATGGCGTGTTGCAGTCAAAAAACATCTGATCACAAGTCTTATTGGTCTGTACACATTCTAAAACAAAACATGTCTTCCACTTGCTTGTATGAACAAAAAAAAAACCAATTCGTGGCACTCAACTTTCAATATCTTAAAATGTTATCACCTTACACCAAGCACCCTATCGCAATAACTTTCGTAGCCCCACTCTTTTCTTTTTCTTTTCTTTTTTTATGTTCACCAAAACAGATACAATGGCGAAAAATGAGGAGACAGCAAAAAAGCTGCAGTTCTTGCAGCTTGACTAAGCACCGTCCACCCTACGTCAGCAATGACAGGGTAAAAACGAAGTACAATAAAATGAAAAAAAAACAAAACAAATATTATAAAGCAAGTAACAATACAAGCAGAAGGCAAAGTAAATGACAGGCCAAGGTATACAAAGAAAAAGGAATATTTCATAAACACGTGAGCAAAGTAATTCGCAGAGTATGTATCATCTCTTTCGCACATAAGAAAGGTACACAATGAGGTTACACAAAAGAAATAATTAAAAAATAAAGGTACACGAAAAATGATGCAAAACAACACAGTGACCTATGTAAACAATGCAAATCTACAAAAATAGTCGCACCAGCTACCAAACTATACTGTTACTTGGAAGGCTACAATTTACACGATGTACATTCATGGACAATTCAAACTCGGACAATTTAGTACTAATAAAGCGAATTACTTCCATGTTTCCACCAGGCCGCTTAATGTCAGCGTGATTCCTGGTTGCATGCTCAACGTGCACGAGGACAAAACCATCCCTGTCGACCACATAAGTGGTAGTGTCAGATAGTGCTTTAGAGTTATCGCATTCGAAAACCGTTGCACTGTGTAATTTCCTCGCATTTTATTTGTTCGCGAATGTACGCGAGTCCGTTGGCAGAAAGATCGTTGCTAAATCACTCGGACAGGAACGGGGTGCGTTCACTTGAATCCAGGTATTTATACGCACACGAACAAGAAGCGAAGGATAAATAGCAGGTTTTAGTTATTCAGAAACAACTGACGTTGCAGTGGGACGGACGACACGGGCCTCTGCAGTAACTATCAGTCATAGTTAAGCGCATACACGGAGCAGTTATATTCTCACCTCGGTTCCTCACAACTGCTACAACAGCGAAGGTGCATTCCACCGACAGTTAGTAACGGCAGCCGCGTGTTTCGAGTTAATTTAATTAAGGAAGCAATAAATCAAAGAAAACAAAGATACACAGGCGGCAGTTTTGATAAAGCGTGGATTACAAAACAGTCTAGTGAATGTTCATGCTATAGTTACAAGGGACGTCGATTGTAAATGTGAGAGATAAGACTCGCTTCTTTTGCTCTTTTCGCAAACTGGAAGCAAAGGAGTACACGAGAACGACCGACGAAGGGATTTCACGAAAATAGGAGACGCTCTTCGTGAGGATCCACGCATGAGTTCAATGTATCTCCCGAAGAAGTGACTTCCAATTGTAATACTTTACGTGGTAGCAGTATATCGTATACCCCCTTCTCTCACACTCCCGCCATGCTTTTCCCGTACGTTCTGGCCACGACAAACCTCAGTTTACAAACTTACTCTATATATCTCGCGAATATGTTTTTTTGTGAAGTGATTGTATATGTTTCTTTTCATAAAGTGCTTGTATAATAATTTTATTCTTCATTGCGTGTTTGTATACGTTCTTGTTCTCATGAGGTACTTGTATGATGGGAAACTGTATTGCTTTGTTTGCATTTAACGTATGTACGTGCCTATGCTTTATTGTTGTACATGAATCAAAACAATGTGTATGAACGGCTTATGCTCAAAGGAGTAATAGGCTCTGTCAGGCCACATGGCCTTTAGCTCTTACATATATTTATGTAACACAAGAAAATAGTAAACTTCAAACTTCAAACGCATGAAAACCTTGCTAAAGTGTAGATTTACGTGGTTGTCCGACAGCTGGTCTCTGGAACGTAAACAAACGAGGTGTTGCGTCTGAAGCGCGCCTTCTACAAGAACATAATCAAAAGTGTGCAGGGCGTGTTTTTTTTTCTCATCTCGCTTTTTGCGAACCCATGAATTCACGTCGTTTGGGCAAACATGACCAAAGAGACAACAAAATATGACACCTTGAAGAAAACAGGTAAATATATTCAATAAATATTCAACGAGAATTGCCTAAGAGGGCATGAGACAAACCGTATAATATTTTCACAAAATTCATAGTGCCTCAACAATAGACTGCGTCATGAGAATGAGCTGTTAATGAGCTCCTTTGTATGTGAGTAAGTAAGAGAGAGAATCAATTATTCCTACAAATTGCAGAAGCGTACACATATGTGCTGGTTGATTGATTATGATACGCAGGAGACTGCTCAATACAACAGTACAAGACCAAAGAACGCAAGCTATTGTGTTGTGTACAGCATGTAATACGATTAATAAATGTGCTTAAAAATGTTTTTTGTAGCTGTTTGGGCGTGCTTAGCAACGTGTTGCTGAACTTAATAACAGGGCTGTGCATTATCTTTCACTACCCCGGGTTGCTTGACGTTCACTTGAATCTTGATGCGACAATACTTTTGAATGCCATCCAAGTCTAAATGTGGCCAATGCAGCTTAGCATCATACGCACGGCTTCCTAATATACGGCTACTGAGCTACGGTAGTGAGTCAAGCAGTGCCATTCTTGTAGTTAAATGTAATGTTTTTTTTTATATTGCTATGTGGTCCATAAACACACGCAAGCCGTTCTTATAAACTAGGGCACGATTTGTGAACTGAAGTATTTCGCAGTTTATCATGCTTGTTCTATTCAAATGACCACCTGGCTGTTAAAACACGAAAATCTGATGCAGTGTTCCAGCTTCATAGCCTTATGCGATTTTTTGGGATGGTGCACAAGACGATACACATTGTTAACAATTTCCGTAGATGGAAATTTTTCGTCTACATTTTCACGTTTCTGGTGGGGAAACACAAGAAATAATGAAACCAATTGAAACCTTCAAGAAATCAAATTTTTTAACGAGGTCATGTTCAGAAGATCTGGAAGTAAAGACCTTACGAGCAAACAACATATTTCAGAGTATATACATACAGGAAGGTTATTCTTAAGGATTAGGCTTGAGTGTAGACTTTTTCATTGTTTTTATTCGCATGGACACGCTGAAGTGACTTCGGAAGCATGGCTCTGCTGTTGGATACGTGAGAATAGAAAATATTGAATTCCTTATATAAGGGGAAAGAAAGAAGAAAAGAAAAGGAAGGGAACAGACTTCGCCAAAGCTGGTTCGGGGGATCATTCTGAATCAGTTCAGCCTAATTAGACAGAGTGGGCGTATAGGCCTTAATTAGGGAGAACCAAGATTGCTGCAAGAGTGCTCTTCCTCCAGAATCGCGGATCCAAAAACAGTCCCTCTCGAAAAAGAAGTAGAGAAAAAGAAAAGTTTGTGTGAGCGAAATGGGCGGCATGACTTTGCAGGGCAGGAAAAATGAACGTTGCGAACCAATGTGTCCTGACGACGACGGCGCCGAAAATTGCCGTGCGACGAATGAGCAAACGAAAATTGCTGTGCATTACCACGCGGTTCAGGGAGGCATTAAGGTGCAAGAACAAGCGAGTTTAAGGAAGAAAAATGCTGTTGCCGATGACCGGGGTGAGTTAGACAGCAAAATAAGATTTGGTTTTCACCTTTCAGAGATAAGAAAAAAAAGAAACGAATGAATATATTGATAATGAAATGTGGTTATCATCGTATATACTTACCTACAGCCGAAAAGGTCATATAAGCGATTAGGTCTGAATATTTGAAAATGTTCGATCTAATGAGGTCAAATTCATTTTCGTGTTCTAGCGCCTTAAGAGCTGAAATGCTATTGCTGAATGCGCCTTAAAGAGTAGATAATCGTACCTAAAGCTAAACATTATGTTATGCGGCTTTCGTAGCTTCCACAGTGAATCAAAAGAGCTTACTTTTGAATGAATAAATAAATGAACGAATCAATGTATTTTTCATGTGCCAAAGCAGAAAGATTTACATGCGAAGCATTTCTTAGCAAAGTTCGGTGACATTGAGTCTATCTATCTATCTATCTATCTATCTATCTATCTATCTATCTATCTATCTATCTATCTATCTATCTATCTATCTATCTATCTATCTATCTATCTATCTATCTATCTATCTATCTATCTATCTATCTATCTAGCCGCTTACGTTTGGGTGCTCTCGTGGTCAGCCCCTTAACCTGGCGTGAACCAAAATTAGAATGGGAGGGTAAGATAGTCTTACGAATATGACGCGCCGGTCAAGACATGAATAACATCACAATCCCGTCATGTACGTCATCGAACACTTCCCGCCAGACAGTGGCACATACCCACGGGCGGGTATGTGCCGCTGGTATGCGGGTATGTGCCACAGGTGATTGGCACTCGATATCTATCCAGGAACGACGGAACTCACATGGGCAATTTTAACGCGCGAGTGCTTAGAAATACCCGACATCGGAAGCGCTGACCCGACAAATGCAAACAATAAATGTCAGGGTCCCAGTTGGAATTGAACCCAAACACACTGCGTGGCAAGGAAGCATTTTACCACAGTGCTACGCCAGGTCTCGGCGTAGCACTGTGGTAATTATTATTATTATTATTATTATTATTATTATTATTATTATTATTATTATTATTATTATTATTATTATTATTATTATTATTATTCAATTTTTTCGCTTTTCACAGAAACGTGGCTGCTGTGCTCCATCTATTCCCAGAGTTTGTCACAGCTACTGCATGCATTCACTGTAACGCATGCAGTGCCTTTGACAGTGTGCCGTTTTATGTTCCTTTCGTCATACGATGACTTCGATTGTCTGTATGAACAGGGTTATTCTTCCCAACCACGGTAAATGTTGCATTGATGGCAATGTTGACTTATGGCAGCTGTTCTTCGATACTCCCCTTATACTTTATATTTTTTGGGCCTTTTCGAAAAGATAGAGACGGAGCCCTTCACTACGGCGTCTCACATAATCATATGGTGGTTTTGGGACGTTAAACCCCACATATCATCGAAAATATAGAGATACCACATGAATTATTACATCATGAGAATAATATTAATGCCAACAAAAAGGGGAGGTTGGTTCAGAATAGTGGTATTATGCAGAAATGACAAATGGCATAAAGTGAGGTTTACGTAAGTGAAGAATTATTCTGTGGTTGGGCATTTCCCCTCACAAGATGGAGAATGACGAAGCGCTTAAATTCAAGGAACTGGTCAGGGTTAGTATGCATCTACAATAACCCTCTTTTTAATTGACAATGGGATGAGTTTTTGTTAACACCACGACCAATTTTTTTTAATCTGTTAGGCCATAGCAACTTGAGTTTAAGTCAAGGCAAAAAGTTGTTTAATTAAAGTTAACGTGCACACAGAATAGTTAAATGGACCAGCAACATAGTGGGGTTTTGTCTGAGCTATATCAAGCAAGCTTTCAGTCGTTTAGTTAGAAGTTATGTTTATTATTTTTAAATTTGTCATTTCGCTCCAGGGCTCTGACTTTGCCGAAGAAGCAAAGTACGACGTGGAGAAATTGGTGACACTTATTCATGATTAATTCTCAGTGTTATCAATGTACGCCAATCGTACAAAAGCAGATTCAGCTTTTTAGCACAACTTATGAAGAAGCTACCCGATTGCAGCAGACGTTTGCTGAACATCGGGGCGAGTGTTCGAACATATTCTCCCCGTCTGAGAGATATTCGCATGGCAAGCTCTGAGGGAGATTTGTATGGCAAGCTACACGCTAAACATCCTCGCCCTTGTGCTAATACACGTACAGAGAACGACCAAAGAATAAAAAAATAACCCTTGCCTCATTTACACAACTAGTAGTTCTGAGACAGCAAGCACACCCGGACTTGATATATATGCCTAGTTTATCTCGCATAACAAGTTTGCTTTGTTGGGTTCATCAGATAGGTAACGATTACTTCATAATGATGTCCGCCAGCTCACGCTTTCAGTAACACGAAACGCCAACCCTGCCACCACTTACGGATCGCTCTGTCAAAGTGTTGACTGGACTGAACAGACAAGAAGAAAGTTTTGAAAAGAACGAGAGTTGAACAGAGTAGATGACGCGAAATCAGTCCATGCTAGCGCGGCGCAATGTGGCTGCGACGTGCGGGGGCAGCCTTTGACGTATTGTGCGATATTGTCAGCGAAGGGGCGGCTCCCACTGCAAGATTAACATATCAGCTTTTCATTCCATCATCCATCTTCAGCCACCCCGGTTAAAGCTGCCCCTTTCAACATCCTTTGATTTCTTTGTAGCTTTACTTTCATTTCATCCGTGCTCATTTCTTCACTCTTTCTGCCTCTCTGCTCCGACACTTTCGCGCTACGCTAGCGAAATCGCGTCCACAGAGTCGCGGTTGTAAAAAACTGTTTGCTTTCTTTTTCTTTGTCTTTTCTTCTCGCATCTTTTTACGTGAGAGGAAGGCTTCCTTCGGCCGACTGCGATCGCTGGCATTGCCCTTCCCCTTCTGAGCCCAGAACACACAAAGGAACGGCGTTGGAGCTGCCAGGGAAAGAGTGGGCACCGATAAGCCTCGGTGGTCTTCTATGGAGACCACGGTGGGTCGGAATGGACGGTGTCACTTCTCGTCTCGGAGCGGACGTACCCGTCTACCGCAGCCTTTACGGCGCTACGATGCCGACCGTCCATACGCCCGGCGACGCGTGTAATGTACTCGGACTGCGGAGCGTGATGACGGGAATAGGATGCCGGCACTCTGCCTTCTCATGCCGCGAATGAAAGTTGACAACCAACTATCCTAGCGACGGTCTTGTTGCTTCTCCTAGTTTACTGAAAATAACGCGTAAAAGTTGTCTTCAAACTTGCCAACTGCGAACAATAAAAGTTTCAGCCAGTCTATGCCAATTTGTTTACAAACTCGCAGCCCCTTTATACAAGGCGCGTAAAAATGAACGGAAAATTAAGGTAAGTATTCCCAAAGATGTAAGATAAGCAACTATGAGCCGAGAAAAAAAATAGGAGGACGGAACAAGATGATATAAATATTCGATTTGCTACCCTGCAGCGGAGAATGGTTAGAAGGACAGAATTGTTAAAAAAACTAATAAAAGAGAGAAAAAAAGGGCATTAGTGACGAAGATGGGTAGAAATGCAATTAGGAAAGGTGATCACAAAATCTCACTGGACACAGAAAACGACAACACGAAGTGATCTTTTTCTGTGTCCCGTATTGTTTCGCGGTCATGTTTACTAGTTATGAATCCCCAACCGGCCTACACTGACGCTCTTCTAAAGTAGAGACACGCTCAACAAACGCGGCATTGTCGTAGTCGTTCAGCAATGCAGGTTTCTCCTGCAGCAAACGGCTGCTCCGTTTGTCGTGCGCCTACGCCAGCACTTTCCTTTAGTCGGAGCACATCGTTTAAAATAGCGGGAACCGCGCTTAGCGGAGCACGGTACGCATGACAAATCCCGCCGCTCCGTTGTCCTCCTCAGGCCTGTCGCTGTTTCTTTCTCCGTGCGCGTATCGCCACGACAGCTCTCGTCATGGGAGCGTTCTCGCATCGAGAATACAGCGCCACACACTGTCGTGCGTGCATGTGTGTGTGTGTGCCAGTGAAACTTGACTCTGAGAGCCACAGCTGTCGCATGTGCATGAAGGGGGGAAAAAGACAATGGACGCTGTTGCATAACAAAAAAAACGAAACGCACGTGGCCCTAAAGTGTTCATTAGCGACTCGAACGAGCTTTATTTTGTTTTACAAGCAACGCTAGGGAAACATGAAATGCCGAAACGCGGGGGGATTCTGCCGCAGCAGTTAAAGGAACAAAGGAAAGCACACCCATGCTCGTCATCTTTGCTGGCAAGAGTCGGTGCCCACGCAACGCCTGTTCACCGCTCGTACAATTACGGCAGATCATAGCTTAAGCTGGCGTGTGAATAAGTAAGCGGAGTATCTTAGCGGCCAGACGGGGGCCTGGGATAGATTCGTTACTTCATCTGGTAGCTGAGCGGACCATTTAGGAAGAGTGGGAAGAACTCATTAAGCGAGTGAACCATGAGAGGCCAATAATAATCGAAACTCGGGAAAGCGCGGGGTCTGCCTTAACGCGCGCACCAATGGAATAGCACTGTTCATTCTTCACCCCGCTTGTGCTATGTCCTTATTATTTTTGTTTCTAGTAACAGTTCATATGGCTGGTTTCGTAGTACTGAATACAACGAAGCTTGTAGAATCAAGCCCTTTCGCTATCTTCGCATTGTAGAAGTTAGGCTATATAAAAGTTCTATTGGGCAAACCTCTTTTGTAGACGATATTGTGCATATATCGTCTTTTCGCTAAAATTCGTTTTGTTAATAAAGCAGGGACCATAGCAAATGAATTCAAGCCGTGTGTCCTTTGGGAAAAGCTATTGTTATCGTTGGGAAATGAAAGGGGGACATTTAAATCAACGCGCTGGCATTGCCTCATTAAATGCTTAGTGTTATATGTTGGCGAATATACTTAGTGTTAGATGTTGGAGAGTTACTATATGGTAACTACATGGGCGTTTGATGACATGGTTTTCTATTACTTTCTTGTACCTTTTGTCTCCAATATAACCTTTTTTGAAAACATAAAACAATTTCTCTCTATTCGTAAATGTTCACATACTGAACTTTCTTGAAGAAAAATTTAAATCTATACAAATGCGCGTTATTTTTCAACAAAAAACTTTATATTAAAGGAGGAACAAGTAGAAAAAGAGCTCTGTCTTTTCATTTACTTGTGATAAAAAGTTATATTTATTTTTATATCGCCTTGGTAAACATCCCGCATTGTCTTTCATGCATCTCAAATTCTTCTAAGATGTGTTGTAGAGCTAAGTTTTATTTGTAAGTTACATTTAGTGGCCACACTACATGGTTCTTGATAACTTTTTGGAGGCGCTTTCTGTACCATACGTCCGAAAAAAAAAGAATGTAATAAAATGAGGGAAGACGCAGATGTTTGCGTAAGTATCTCTGGAGACCACAGCTGCCCCAGGTGCCAAATGCCTGCTATTAAAAAAAAACAAATTGAAAAGCGAAAAAAAATCTCATCGATAATTATTATGGTTCTGCCAAATGTGAATTCTGTGCGTATTCAGCTTCGTGTTTGGGCAACGCCAACTGTGTTTGAAGTGTAAGAAATCCACAGTTGGAGCAATGAATGAATGAATGAATGAATGAATGAATAAATGAATGAACGAATGAATGTATAAATGAATGAACGAATGAATGAATGAATGAATGAATGAATGAATGAATGAATGAAAACGTGAGGCCCGTGCGGAAAGCACAGCACAATCACAGCGAAAGCTAGAAGGGCGGTGTTTCTAGAACCAATTGTAAACTCACTTGGGGCTACTGATGCAAGTGCACTTGTAAGGTGCCTACTACGCAGTGCGATGCAGAAACAGGCACGACACAGATGTGGAAACGTCAGAGACAGAAACTGGAACTGAAATCAAGCCTTCTCACCTCTCGCTGGCGCACACGTTGTCGTTTGCCTTCTGTCACTTCTGCGTTTTTTCACAGCCGTGCCTGAGCCACCAGATATTTCTGGCAGGAGCCACGAGTAACAATAATTCGGTTTTATACCTATAATTTTAGTATTTCGAGTGCAAAGCATGTATTTTACTGGTCGTTCACCGCAAGCTCTTCGCGCATGCCGGGGTGACGGTGTACGTATATGATGATAGCGAATCACGTTTTAAACGATGTGTTGTCCACATAGAGTTACGATGCGAATTATCGGATGCAAGACAATGAAGCAGCTTATAAAATGATTGCGTGCCCTTAATCGTTGTTAAAAGGTTCTGGTTTTGTGCAGCCTTACACGTCATAATAATCGACGCTACCCGTCACGTTAGTCTTGTAATTATTCTGCTCGAGGGCTGACTGGAAGGTCGTGGGAACGGATGATGGCCGCGGTGGCCGCATTTTTTGATGGAGGCGGAAATGCTCAGGGCTTTTGTACTTAAATTTTTGTGCACGTTAAAGAACTCGAGGTGGTCGTAAGTTATGGAGCCCTACACTACGGAATTCCTCAGGATCCTATCAAGGCCAGAAAAACTTGAGCCCTAACAAATAATATAAAGTTTACGCTGAGGTTAAATGCATCCCTATCACATGTCTTGACATCATTTTCGTGCTTTTGACGTATGTTTATCTCGAACTGTGTCTCCACCCTGAGAGAATGTGTGGGCATCAAGATCTAAGTGTTCATTTAAAAAGTATTCTCACTCACTCACTCACTCACTCACTGCTTCTGAAATGCCTGTAAACTACAAGCATGAACCAGGTCTGCGCAACTCTCACTGTCAAGATACAAAAAAGGGAGGAGAGCGAGAAATCAAAAGTGGGTAACACACCGACGAGAGCGAAAAAAAAGAAATATTCTGCACTCTGAAAATAATTGGCAAGCGGACGCACTCCCTGCGGCACTGAAGTAATCGCCGCTCACCGCCATTAGTCAACGCGATACACTGGTCTGCATATCTCTCCGCTCGTAAGTAGGCCAGGCGTACAGCGCCGGGGGTTTCCGAGTTAAGCGACCCAGCGCGCGAGTCGCTTGCCTGCTCGGTGGCGTGTTGCTGCCGCTAAGCCTCCCAAAGCCCATCGAGTCTGCTGCGCCAGCGGGGACGACGCCTCTGTCGTCGGCGACGCGCATCAATAAAGCACGATGAAGAGTACGCGAAAAAGGAAACAGTAGAGGGGCGCCCGTAGAAGTGTAGAAGTGCGGTGTTCCCGTTATCACTGACGGAACGTCGGAAAGGATCATTACGCCTCTAATGGATCATTCTACTGTTACTCTCGCTGCTCCTACATTTGAGAAAACGGCGGAAATGTATTCAAAGGTGCCTAGATGGCGTTGAAGAACGAGGAAACAATAAATGTATATATGTACATATGAGAGCAGGAGGCTTCGGGATGGAAGAGCGCGCGCGGAGAAAAGAGGGGATGGTGTAGAGAAGCGAAAGGGAGTTTGGGAGAGGCGAGAATTGAGCAAAAAGACAGTGCCGATAGTGATAGAATCAGCATCAACAGGTTGGAAAGCTACTCAGCATACCCGAATACTTCAAGGACGCGTGGGTGTGTAAAGAGCGACAAGCGCTAATGAAGCGCCAAGTCCCTTCCTCGCATCAATTATTTAACGGCGTGTTGCGGGGACGATGCAGCTGACAACCTGCGTCGTCGTTGCGTGGTAACGGCATCCAGTTTTGCCGATCGGTATATGGACTTTTCCAGCAGAGAAGGGGAGGACCTTCTTTCTGTGGTGCGACTTGGGAGTGCAGAGGATGACGTGCGCTGACGGCGTGACCTTGGCAGGAGATTTTTTGAAGGTCTCGCATGTTTAATGAAGAGAATATGGTGTCATACTGGTAGCCGTCCTTGCAAGATTGCTTATCATTGCTAGAGAGCATCAGGAATCGCCTAATTACGCAAAAAAGTTCAAGGTTCACGGCTTTTTTGCCAACGGTGTGCCATTTTTTCGCTACTTGGTGGGAGTCCTTTTAACATTTTGGTCAGCAGTAGTGTGATACAGTGCTTTTTACACTGCGTATCAAGTCTTTTCCTGAAAGCGGCATATGAATGTTCGTACCACTTGTGTCTTTTCTTTTTTGGCAGCACGCCTTTTATCTTGGGCTTGAGGAACCTTCGCAATTGCGTAAATGTGTTGAACACTGTTAGTGCTGGTACCTCGGAAAAATGCTTCCTGCCGGCACCCCAAGCATTTCGCAAGAGCTCACGAAACATACAGATGGTCGTATTTGGGCAATTCAGAGTGTTCTGGCGACCATATTGCCAGAACACTCTGGCGTTTGACTGGTTGCAACAGAGCACTACAAAAGCATTCGGCTGCCCTTTTGTGAGTGCCACAGTCCAACTCTGAGCACACCGTGGTGCTCGAAGCTTCGTCGTCACAGTTTCGATAACGTCCCTCCCGCGGCTTCCGTTGTAAGAGATATGTTACCGTGGTGCCATGCTTGGCTGCACCTCGGCGCCTGTGCGTCCTTTCTGACGGCAGCAAAAAAAAAAAACAAAACAACACAGCATATCTACGAGTTCAATGATGACGAGTGGGACAGAGCGGATGGACGGCCGGACGAACAGATGGACGCATGGACGAACGGACGAATACACGAACGCACGGACGGATGGACGTAAGCATGGATGGACGTACGGGTGGTTGCATGGGCGGACGCATGAATGGACGCACCACAGAATGGACAGACGCATGGACGCACCGAAGCACGGACGGACCGAAGCACGGATGGACGCATTGATGGACGGACGCATGGACGGAAGCGCAGATGAATGGATGGACGCATGGACGAACGCAGGGACGAACGCACGGACGCATGGATGGACGCATGAGAGTACGACCGAATGGGCAAACGCAGGGATAGACGGACGGATGGACAAGTGCAGGTACGGACGCACAGATGAACGCACGGATGGACGCACGAGAGTACGGACAGATGGATGGACAGACGGATGGGCGGAAGCAGGAAACAGACGGACGGACGGAAGCGCGGACGGACTGATGGACGCTACGCCTTAGTCATCATCATTCACTTCATGGATATGCTGTGATTATTATTATTTATCATACTGCAAGTAACGTCCTCTAGTATCGTACCATTTGCATTTTTCAGCGTATATGCATTTTCTTATAATCACAAGTACAGCCCTCTAAGGCCGGTTCAAAAACTAACGAGAGGTTGCTACATACGATTACGACGGTACGCTCAGATCACGCCTTAAGGAGCTTCGCCCCTAAATAGGTGGGGCGGGGGAGGGGGGGTGGGGGGTGAGGAGCTTTTTCCTCCGGCCTTTAATTGCCCTGGCAAATGGCTGCACTTTCAATTTATTTATTCGTTTATTTTATAATACTTCACCAGCCCCGGAAGAGGCATAAGGTGAGGGGGGCATACAGTACAGTACAATCCCTAAATGCGCGTATTATAAGAAATTCGCGACATAACCGAAAATTTTGCACAGGAGTAAATACAGATTGCAGTTACAATACATGATATAATGCAGCCAAAATACCATTGTGTCATCGTACACCTTGTAATAAAAAGGAAAGCTTGTGCCAATGCTTATATAAGACAAACGTAATCAAAATAAAAAGCAATACATACACACATACATACTCACATAGAGAATAGGTGAAACTAAGCGCAGTGTGTGGAAAAATGTTGGTTCAAGTGAAAGGAAAAGGCGTCATGCTCTCTAAGTGAAGCAATGTTTTCCGGTACGCTGTTCCAGAGACGAATAGCGCGAGGTAATGGCGAAAAGCTAAATGATTGCGTTGCACCATATAGGCGGTTGTAACTGAGAGTGTTGTGTAATCTTCGCGATGTGTGTACTTGATGATTCAAACATGGTAGTGATAATGCGTCAGAGTGAATGACCTTATGAAACGGTGACAGTAATGCAATATCATGGCGGGCCCCTAAGGATAGCAAGAATAGCTTGGTTTTAATCTGCGTGATACTTGACAGGTGACTGTAGTTTTGAACAACGAAACGGCTTGCCCTATTCTGAATGATATACAATGCTTTAATAAGGTATTTATGATGTGGTGACCAAATGGAAGACGCATATTCAAGCTGAGGTCGCACGAAAGTTAGGTACGCAAGTTTTCACAAGGGGGGATGTGCACTGCGCATGTTCCGACGTAAAAATCCCAATGATCTGAATGAATTGGTGCATACGCAAGTTATTTGCTTTGACCATGATAGGTTAGGTGTGACATACACGCCTAGATACTTATAGCTTGCTGTCGGCGATATGATACTATTGTTATTGTGATTGGTAAAATGAGCATCAGCAGGTTTGAGAGTGAAAGGCGTAATTTTACACTTTGACACATTTAATGTCATGAGCCATACGTTACACCACTAGTTCACCATTTCTAAGTCTCGTTGAAGCACGATAAGATCATCAGTGTGGGTTATGGGGAGGTAAATTATGCAGTCATAAGCAAATATTCGTATGCGCGAGGTGCGGTTGTTGCGCAGATCACTTATATAAATTAAGAACAGAGGCCCAAGAAAGCTTCCCTGTGGTACACCTGAAGAAACGACAGATTTAGGTGAATCGAACTCATTAACAGAAGTGAATTGCTCGTGATTGGATAGGAAGTTACGCAGCCATGACAATGTACAGGAGTCTACTTTTAAGGTTAAATGTTTTGATATGACGTGGCATTGTGCAACACGATCAAACGCTTTTGAAAAATCAAGGAATGAGCAATCGGTTTGTAAGGAGAGGTTCATACTAAGGTGGATATCTGGTTGTGAATTCGAGTAACTGTGTCTCGCAAGAAAGGCCTTTTCTAAAACCGTGCTGATTCCGAAAGGAAAAAGTGTTAAATTCTAGATGTTTGTGAACGTGCAAAGCAATGATGTGTTCTAGTAATTTGCAGCAAACACGAGTAAGCGAGATGGGCGTGTAATTTTTACATGCATTTTTACTACCAATTTTGTAAATCGGCATTACTTTTGCTATTTTACTGCAAGAAGGAAGCATACCAGACGATAATGACTGCCTGGAGATGTGAAACGGACAGGCCTTAGTGGGACAAACTAACAGAGGGCATCGCATTGTGTCAATCCAAGTGCGAGCTTGCTAGTGTCAAGAATAATATACAATTAAAATGGTATTTGTACAGTAAATGGACATGAAACAGCAAACGACATAACTAAGTCTTGCACTTGTTATAATTTCACTTTACTATGCATTTACTTTGCTGGGAAAGGCGTAGAGCAAGGAAACATAAAAAGTATGCTTTGGATGGGTTAGTAGGTGCTTATTTCATAACACCTTCGAGCGACGAAACAAAACAAAACAAAACGACACGCGTTAATTCTTCTTCGTCATTTTGCCGTGTTAAAGGTTACTGTGTACATAAAGAGTGATGTAAACTCAATATTATCAGTTGAGTTTGTTCAGATATGTGCCTGCTGAATGTAACGTAAGGAAGCTTTAGAACAACGTTTGCAGGCGCTGCGGGCGTTGCGGGAATAGCGGGTGCCATATGAGTTTAGAATAGCACTTGCTCCCCCTAGGGAAAAGTCTAGGAACTTTCGCCCTGATTGCAAACCCAAATGCATAGAAGTTGCACACAGCACTTCGCGGGCCTCGCAGGCCGCAATCCCCGGTCGCTATTTCGGATTTTTTGCGGGTAAGCCGGGAAGGCGAATGGTGACTCACGTTACGACGTATGCACAGTGGCAGTGACCGCGCCGTAAGTGCTCGCGGTGCGCTATTCTAAAGCATCCTAGGGACGCGTTCTTCTTTCTTGCACCTACTAAACTGTTGAATGCTTCCCGTCTGCGTACAAAACGCCAGCATTGTTTTTGCCTTGAAAGCGTGCTTTGCCGCATAAAGTCCACGTTGATGGTAAAGCTACATTGTGCCGTTGGGTTTGTGCAGTGAAGCGCTACAATTTTCACGTTCGGACTTCCACTTCATTTTTTTTCAGGTTCTCAATGCGCTCAGAGATTTCGAAAGGTTTTTATCGAAGAAAGAAAAAACAAATATTGCAGGAACATACGCATACCGTATTTGTCATAGTATACTTGTACAGGACAATCACAGAAAAGGTTTCTTAAATTTTATTCATCTGCAGCCACATTTTATTAAACGGTGGCTGGACAACACCGTGAGCGCATCGCGAAAACAGCGTGTGTTATCGGCAAACAAGGCATGTTTTTAATAAGAGAGCTTTGTATTCCGGTCAGTTTTAATTGAGAATTGTTTTCCTTTTGAGCATTAAGAGAGAGATATATGTAGGCTAGGATTGTCATCATGATCTAGCCTAACACGTGAAGGTATCGTTTTTCACACCAACCAAGATACTTAATTTAAAGGCACCAGTATATTCACCATTTTATATGTATAATATTATATGTATATGTATCGTTCCATATGTATATTTCATATACATTATTGGAACGAGAGATCTTGAGACACAACATTTCTTTTAGGAGAATCCTTTCTGTTATGGTAATGACTTTTTCTTTGTAGTGCTGCCTGAATAAACACGTTATGTTTGACGACCCTCTGCCCTTTTACATTTCGATCTCCAAATGTCAACATTGTCATGTGTACATATCTTGTTTGTTCTTATATTATAGGCGTATGTACCCCTAACATTGATTTGATGCTCGAAAAACGCAGGAATTGCACAAAGCGGTGATCACGTGCTGCAATAATTAAACTAACACGTGCTTTCGAACTGTATCCATGGGTTGTGTCACGAAGAGTTTTCTTTTGTTTGATTCTATTCCGCTTATCGTGTGATTCATAACCAACCCATCTTGGTGCTGGAAGACAAAGAAATAAGAAAAAAACTCATGTAGGTTTTCGGCATTGCTTCGGCCCAATGTCACATTTCTCATGAAAACACGGGTGGTGATGGGAACTGCATCAAACGTGTTTGCGCTTTCCTGCGTGTGTGGGTGAGCGAAAAAACAAAAACTTAAGACATATTGTTTCCAGGAGGTGGGCGCCTATTCACGCATGCATGGGGTATGCAGCCATTTCATTTAGACGGTGGTGATGTTGTCGACAACAACAACGACAGGGTGCGTTGAAAGTGACAGCATACGCAGATGAACGAAGAATAAAAACCTTAAGAACAGCGGTGGCGGCGTATGCACGTTGTTACCGCGAACCATACGAAAAGGCGGCGCGCGCGTCTCACGCGGGTCAAAGTAACAGCGACGGCCGTGCACCGGCTATCGAAAGGAAGCGCAATTTAGGCCGACATTTTTATAGGCGACCATTATTTACAGGCCAAGAGCCGTTTGCGAGAGGTTCTTCAAGGCGAAGTTTGTGCCTTTTTTTTTCCCGGTGCACTGGGCTCATTGTTCGAGCTAAGCGCACTCGCTGCAGGACGAGGAACGCTCCGCGCGCGTGCTTTTCGAGCCGAGTCTTGCCCTTCTCTTCTCCTCTCTTATTTCTCATTCTTCCGCTGTACTGCTGATATCTCCCTTGGTGTGGAGAGGAGGGAAAGTGTTGGAGAAACGGAGTGTGTTCGTTGCGAACGTTGTTAGCACTGCCGTAAGCAGCGCGTGCGGAAAATTAGCGAGTCAGTTATGCGTTTCGAGCGTGAACGACCGTCTGAATGCTTGCTTCCTTGCATCTCGAGTACACCAGCGCCCGCCGTCCGCGCGCAGTTACTATCCCGCAATCACGATGGGCTTGTCCGTGGTTCGTGCTGTCATTTTTTGGGAATAGAATATTTTTTGAGAAATGAATTGTTTCGAGCAAAAACAGCAAGAAAAGAGACCTCCACTGATTGATTTTTGTTCTCTTTCGTGCATGACGTTGCGTTTAGAAGTTATACAGTCTATATCTTCCTCGGAGGAATAAGGAAAACCAGCTGTTGCATGAACGATGCACATTAGAAACACATATGCGACTGAAGCTGCATCACGTTTGGCAAGTTGTGTTCATTTGAATGCGACAGTAGCCTGTAGCGTTTACTGACCCATCATATTAGAAATTGTGCCAGAGCGTTCACACTTGGTACATGTCCGTACATCCGTAACACTCCTTAAGAAGCCCTGTAACACTTTTGAACATGGTCAAAAACACTGTGGATTGGTATTCGAGGCTCCACGTGTGTCACGTGTGTCAAATAATATAGCGTAACACAGGGCTAGGACTTTACAATAAATTTTCAAAGTCACTTGAAATTTGCTTTCTCGACTCTAGAAAAATGACGCTACAGGCTTAAAATTACTACGTCCAAGGCCAAGCATCAGCCGTTGACTGATTTGAGCATGGCGCGCTCGGTCGTTATTGGGGCCTTCGCGGGAGGGTTAGATTTGTCCACGCATGTGCGTGTTATCGCAGTGAAAAGCCACCTATTGAAAAAAAAGAAAGAGAGAGAGAGAAGAAAAGAGAAAGCACTGCAGGGTGCGTGTGACGCATCCCCCCCTACCCCCCATGCGTATCTCTCTGTTTGGTTTTCAGCGCTTTCATCGGGACAAAAGAAGAGACAGTGTAATTGCAGCATGTGACTGGACGGATTCTGAAAGCTTTTTGAAGCAGAATAGCTAGTTAAACATTGGTAAATGTTCATCATAGAATATTTTACAGCGGAACGGGTTAAATACGTACACCGAAGGGGCACAGCGCTGAAATCACAACCGGAAGGTATTTGGCAGAAGAAAGAACATAATCTTACAATAAAACGTATATTTACAGATATTTACAACGATTACACGCGATGACAATGCTTGGCGCACTGGCGGGCTGGAACCAGTCTCTATCCACTTCGTAGTCTTTTCTTTCAGCCAGGGACCTCTCTACCGCTTTATGCTCCAATCCCACTACTGACTTGTGGCACTACCCCGCGGCGTTAAAGCGCCGACCCGGCGCTTGTCACGAAAGAGGAGTGTTGGGTGACACATAAGGCTTCAGTCTTACGACGTGCACAACAGTGGATGGTGGTGGCATTGAGTGCGCTTCGTCGACGACTCGCTGTATCTCGTAGGTGAGGTTGGTGATCTTGCGAAGGACTTTGTATGGTCCGTCATAGCGAAATAAAAGTTTTTCTGAGAGGCCGATGTGACGACATGGGGTCCACAAGAGTACGAGAGAACCTGGTGCATACGAAACTTCGCGGTGGTGACGATCGTATCGATCTTTCTGAGAGGCTTGAGAAAGCATGAGTCGTTCTCGGGCAATCTGTCGTGCTGCGTCGGCTCGCTCTATGGCATCGCGGACGTATGTGACAGGGTAGCTTGAACCAGCGGGAAGAAGTGTATTATGAGGCAGAGAGGGTTCCCGTTCATAAAGAAAGTAGAACGGGGAATAGCCTGCGGAGTCATGTCTGGAGGAGTTGTAAGCGAAGGTGACGTAGGGTAACGTTGCGTCCCAGTCACGGTGGTCTTGAGAAACATACATTGACAGCATGTCCGTGATAGTGCGATTCAGGCGCTCTGTAAGTCCATTAGTTTGTAGATGGTATGCCGTTGTTAACTTGTGGCTCGTGGAACAGGAACGTACGATATCCTGGACGACGCGAGATAAAAAGTATCGGCCTTGGTCAGTAACGGGCTGTCGAGGAGCGCCGTGATGCAATATAATGTCATGTAGCAGAAAGTCGGCGACATCGCTAGCGCAGCTGGTTAGAAGAGCGCGGGTGATCGCGTAACGTGTCGCGTAGTCGGTCGCTACGGACACCCATTTGTTCCCGGATGCAGAAGTGGGAAATGGCCCGAGAAGGTCGAGCCTTACGTGGTAGAATGGTTCAGTAGGGATCTCAATAGGGTTAAGAAGGCCAGCTGGAAGCGATGTTGGTCGTTTTCGACGTTGACAAAGGTCGCAGCTGGCGACATACTTTTGCACAGAGCGATATAGGCGTGGCCAGAAAAAACGGCGCCGGACGCGATCATAAGTGCGGGTGACTGCCAGGTGACCAGCGGCAGGTTCATCGTGAAGCTGTCGGAGAACATCTACACGCAAATGGGAAGGCACGACGAGAAGGCGGTCAGGATTATTAGGGTGCATGTTGTGGCGGTATAAAACACCTTCATGAAGGAAATAAAAGTTCAGAGAAGTGGGTGGAGTAGCGGAGCTCAGGCTTTCTATGATGGGAAGTAAATCCGGGTCGCGGCGTTGCTCAGAAGCGATATCAAGAAAGTCTGATATTGATAAGACGCAAGCCTCCGTAGCTCTCTCTGGGGCGTCTGGTGGATCCACTCGATACCGTGACAGGCAGTCGGCGTCTTGATGGAGGTGACCAGATTTATACACGACCGAGAAGGTGTATTCTTAGAGGCGGAGAGACCAACGACCGAGACGTCCCGTGGGATCCTTTAGGAAGGAAAGCCAGCAGAGTGCATGATGATCAGTTACAACAGTAAAACTGCGGCCAAAGAGGTACGGGCGAAATTTAGCGAACCCCCAAACAAGAGCAAGACACTCTCTTTCGGTGATGGAATAGTTCCTCTCGGCAGGGGATAAAAGGCGTCTGGCGTAGGCTATGACACAGTCACGTCCATGCTGACGCTGAGCTAAAACAGCACCAATTCCGTGGCCACTCGCGTCCGTACGAACTTCTGTCGGGGCAGTCTGATCGAAGTGGGCTAATATTGGCGTAGTCGAAAGGGCTGCAATGAGCGCCGGAAATGCAGCACTCTGAGGCGAATTCCAAGTAAATGGGACGTCTTTTTTAAGAAGCTCGGTGAGAGGCCGCGCAATATCGGCGAAATTTCGGATGAAGCGGCGAAAATAGGAACACAAACCAAGGAAGCTCCGGACATCCTTATGAGAAGAGGGCACGGTAAATTGAGTCAATGCGCGAATTTTGTCCGGATCGGGCTGTACACCAGATGCGTTAACGAGGTGACCAAGTACAGTTATTTCGCGACGGCCGAAACGGCATTTCGAGGAGTTCAGCTGGAGACCAGCGTTGCGAAATACTTGGAGAATACTGGACAGTCGCTCTAGATGGCTTGCGAACGTCGGTGAAAAAACAATTATATCATCTAAGTAGCATAAGCAAGTGGACCATTTGAAGCCGCGCAGAAGGAAATCCATCATGCGCTCAAAGGTGGCCGGCGCATTACAAAGCCTCAACGGCATTACTTTAAATTGGTATAACCCATCGGGGGTTACAAATGCTGTTTTTTCTCGGTCCCGTGGGTCAACAGCGATCTGCCAATAACCAGATCGAAGGTCAATGGACGAGAAAAACTTTGCCCACGAAGCAGTCAAGGGCGTCATCTATTATTGGTAAAGGGTAAACGTCCTTCTTAAGGACGTTGTTGAGATGTCTATAGTCGACGCAAAACCGCCATTCTTCTTGACAAGCACGACCGGGGATGCCCACGGACTAGATGAGTGCTCGACGACGCCTTTGGCGAGCATTTTCTCGACCTCCTTCTGGATGACAGAGCGTTCGGCAGCGGAGACGCGGTAAGGGCGGCGATGAATTGGGTTGGCATCGCCGGTGTTGATGTGATGGGTCACAACTGATGTCTGGCCTAAAGGGCGGTTGTCAAGATCGAATATGTCCGCATAGGATATCAACAGACGGTGGAGGTCTTGTGCTTCGGAGGGCGAAAGATCTGGCGCTATCATTTTGGCAATGTCAATGCTTGACAGGTTGGGCGCAGTGAGCAAGTTGACGTGCGGAGTAGGTTGCTGAGCCGACAGTTCAGAAATATCACACTCTTGCAACGACGACATGACGCCTAGTTTCATACCAGCAGGCAGTACATGCGTGGAGAAACCAAAGTTCAAAAGAGACAAATGGGTCTGGTTGTGGCATACTCTCACCACGGTGTGCGGGACAGCAATGGAGGGCTTTAGCACAATGTCGGTAATAGGTGAAACGACATATTCACCATCGCGCACAGGCGGATCACACACGAGCTGCACGTAAGTCACGGCTTGCGGCGGAAGATGCAGGAACTCGGTGGCACAAAGGCGACTTTGAGCATCACGGGCAACAGCGGTGTCAAAAGGCAGTTCTAACTGAAGAAGACCCGTCGAGCAGTCGATAAGGGCGGAGTGCGCAGAGAGAAAGTTGAGGCCAAGAATCACGTCCTGTGGGCACTGCTCAAGCACGGTGAACAATACGACGGTCTGGCGCCCAGCAATACACACGCGAGAGGTACACATGCCGAGAACGGCAGATGTGCTCCCATCGGCAAGCATTACTGCACACTTAATAGGAGGCGTGATCACTTTTCGCAGTTTATTACAGAGAGCAGCGCTCATGACTGAAATTTGTGCACCAGTGTCTATGAGGGCTGTAACGGTAACATCATCCACCAAAAGGTCCAAATTATTGCGGCGTGTAGGAATCGTCAACAGAGGATTTGCAGAATGGGTCGTTAATGCAGCGTCACCTCCGGGAGCTGCATGGTCTAGTTTCCCGAGGTTGAGGGCCCAGGTCGTGCAGGGGACCTGGATCGAGAAATCATCGGCGAGAGGTCGGCGGCCTTGGGGTGATGGTGACCGGCTGAACCTTCGGCCCTTAACGTTAGTAGTAGCAGGCTGTGGATCGTACGGAGTAGAAAAGCGGCGAGAACTGCCTTCAAAGCGACGCCATGTCCCAGTGTTCCAAGATGAATTGGATGACCAACGATTGCAACAGTAGCGTGCAATGTGGCTGGCGCGAGAGCAGTGAAAGCAGATCGGTCTATCATCCGACGTTCTCCATTCAGCAGGGTTCCGGTAGCGGGAAGGGTAGCGTGAAGGGTACACCGGAATCTGGCTCGCACCACCGAGAGCCGAGCTCTCGGTGGAGCGAACAGCGCAAACAGGTGTGATGCCGAGATTTGCTATTTCTTGGCGAACGACGGCTTGGATGAGGGAGACGGTGGATGCGTTGTCTTGAGGACCGTCAGAGGCGATGGCTGCAGGAGCCATTGCTTCGAGTTCGCGGCGAACGATTCGGGTGACATTTTCGAACGATGTAGCTTGCGTGGACTTGGGGCTGTCTTCGCAGGTCGAAGTGGCTGCCGTATTAGGCAGACGCGCAAACTGGCGGGTTATGCGACGGTTCTTGGCATGCTCGAAGCGCTGACACTTCTTCACAACCGCGTCGACGGTGGCGCAATCTTTAACGATCAACAGATTGAAGGCGTCATCGGCAATTCCCTTTAATATGTGAGCGATTTTGTCAATTTCGCTGATGTTCTCGTCCACCTTTCGACAGAGGCCCAATACGTCCTGTATGTAATATACATATGATTCTGTCGATGTCTGCACGCGACATTCCAGGTCTTTCCTCGCGGCCTGCTGAATAACTCGAGAAGCTTCAGTTTGCAAACGTCCCAGCTGGTCAACTCCGACTCATGCGTCTCATACCAGGTGAGCGCCGTATCCCGCAAGTAAAATACAACGTTGGCCAGCATCAACGTAGGGTCCCACCTATAGTATTCGCTCACGCGCTCGTACAAAGCGACCCAATCTTCAACATTCACCTTGTCCTTGCCTGTGCCCGAGAAGGTTCCGGGGTCTCGTGGAGGCAGGAGAATCAGAGGAGGCAGCTGCTGGTGCTGGTGCTGGTGCTGCTGGTGCTGGTGCTGCTGGTGCTGCTGCTGCAGCTGCGGCTGCTGTTGCTCTTGTGGGTGGGCCTGTTGAGCCATTGCAGGAAAATGAAGGTGGCGACCACTCCGAAGATCCGTGTTGGTTTGCCGGAAAAGCCAGGTAGGCGTACCCAGCACTTCCACCAATAATCTTACAAGGAATCGTATATTAACAGATATTTACAACGATTACACGCGATGACAATGCCTGGCGCACTCGCGAGCTGGAACCAGTCTCTATCCACTTCGTAGTCTTTTCTTTCAGCGAGGGACCCTCTACCGCTTTATGCCCCAATTCCACTACTGCCTTGTGGCAATATATTGAAAGAACTGACTCATCAAAACTGTGCGCATGTGCACATGTGTTACAACACGTGCGGTACAGGAGATAACTGCATGCCTTTTTTTAACGCGATAGCGGTAAAGAGCTCGTTTAGCAGAATTTCCGGTGTCAGTGTCGTTGGTTGTGAGCAAAGAGTCATCTTATGCGTGATTGAATAATCGACAAACAAAGCAAATAAAATAAATGATAAAAATTCTGGGTCAAAGTGGAGACTTAACCAGGGTCGTTTACGTCCGAGTCGGGATCGAAACTGAGTCGTTAGTGTGGCGAACGAATGTTCGACCAAACGTCCACGCGTCTGCCTGTCAATACAGTGAAAAAAAAAAGACTTCTTCTGCTTGGAATGCAGTGAAGTTAGCTTTCATGCTTTCCAAACGCACGCGTCCTGTATACATGCTTCACAATACAACGTGAATTATAACAGTAATAATGCGTGGTACCAGCGCCCATTGTTATATGAACATATGATTATCATTAAAACGTATGATTATCGTAATGGAAGTAGGTCACCTTCTACAAAAGGCACACACGCTAATGCGCCTATTTCCTTAAGGCCATGTAGTGAATGCATAACAAGTTAGAAAAGGTGTCATGCACTAAGTTGTCGAAGTACGCACTACGACAGGACATCGTTATTGCGTTCAACTCTTCAAGGCGGAAATTTAGGGTCCCTTAATTTTTTTTTCCAACTTCTGGCGCACTAGAATCCCGGCGGTGAAACTTCTTGAGCTTTGACATAAGTTTTTCTGACAAGGAGCAAGTCGCATAGCTAAAGAATCTAGAATTATTCCCGGCTGCGGCGGCTGCATTTCCGATGGAGGCGGAAATGTTGTAGGCCCGTGTACTCAGATTTGGGTGCACGTTAAAGAACCCCAGGTGGTCAAAATTTCCGGAGCCCTCCACTACGGCGTCTCTCATAATCAAATGGTGGTTTTGGGACGTTAAACCCCACAAATCAATCAAAGAATCTAGAATTTTCAAGGCGAGCAACCTGTATATCAAATGTGAGAAAAAAAGACGCGTGTAGTTATCCCATACAAACACAGAACCGCGCATGGCTTGAAAAACATCGGTGCTCGTCATGCCGTAAACATGTTGTTCTCAGCACGTAATGCGTGTGCTTGTGTCGCCGCTTTGTGTGCGACTCGTGAGCTTGTTGACGCTTATTGTATTTTTTAAGGCGTACATAGTTGTCGTCAAGCCTTCATTGGATTTACACCCAGCAGAGGTTGCTTATCTTGATGGGCAATTGGGAGAGATAACTGATTTGTGAGCGCACGTGTATGGTTGTGTTTTTTTCTTTCTTCAGATTCTACGCGTTTTCAGTGAAAGTTTTAGTTGTTAGTATACGCTTGTGTTCTTGTTTTCCTCCACGAACGTTTTTCGAGCAGTTTTCGTCATAATAAATTACCAACTCGCCAAACATTTGATTGATGTTGTGGGGTTTAACGTCCCAAAACCACCATATGATTATGAGAGACGCCGTAGTGGAGGGCTCCGGAAATTTCGACCACCTGGGGTTCTTTAACGTGCACCCAAATCTGAGCATACGGGCCTACAACATTTCCGCCTCCATCGAAAATGCAGCCGCCGCAGCCGGGAATCGAACCTGCGACCTGCGGGTCAGCAGCCGAGTACCTTAGCCACTAGACCGCCGCGGCAGGGCAACTCGCCAAACAGTTCGTTATTCTTTGATATAACCTGTTCATTATGCTCTGATGGTACCAAGTTTTTTTTTTCCAGCGACAAATGACGCTGCTACTTCGAGCTTTGATGACAGTGACTGCCGTAGACGGACGCATCCGATTTGTCATGATTTTTGCTGCTAGACACGACCCGATTATCGCAACCAAGTTCAAGAATCACGAGAGCTGATTGCCTCTGATATGTTTTCTGCACTCTGAAGGATGCGCACTCAATTCGCTCACAGGAATGAAAGGCACCGTAAATGGGTGCATCTTAGCGGAACCACGTCGCAGACCGTCTCTGGGATACGGGAGAGACATTAAAAGCGAGAAATGGTTATGAAGCTTGCCGTCATTTGTAAGTCTCGCGAAATTCAAAAGTAAGTGATATTGCGACAGTGCCCTTTCCGCGGCTCTTGCGTCACCGAGCACTGTATACAGAAGTGGAGCTCTGTTATTGGCGAAAAAAATATATTACCAGATACTGCAGATGCGTTAGCATTTCTTTTCAAAGGCTAAGCGAATGAAATCACGCACCTTGCTCGCTGTTTTTTATTTTGTCGTATCGAGTCGCAAGTAACGTGGCGGGAACACCAGCATGTGCAAAGTTCGGCCGGCTGCATAATCTTCATATTTCCGAAAAAAAAATTGCTTGTTATCATGGTGCTTCGGAGTGTGCCACGAGGAACTCTGCACATTTGATACATGTGGCGCCGGGGCGGGAAAACGAACGGACAAGAAACGAAGGCGCGCGAGGAATATACGGCGCCGAAAGGGAGGCAAGTGGAATGACGGCCGACGCTAGAGACTGCAGTGCTTGCGTCGTGCACGGGAGTACTTTAGAAATGTTTCCTCGGCCGACGTGACAGCTCGTCCAATGGGAAACGGCCAAGATGCCACAGTGGGACTGCAGGGCCCGTTTTTCTTCGGAGCGTTCTTTGAGTGGCGCCAACGTGGCGATGCGTGACTGATGGAAGCGCTCAGTTCTTCCTCTCGTTCGGCGATTGGCGGCGCCTCCTGCAGCGCCACTGTCGGAGTGATGGGGTCGCAAGCTGCCACGTCCCTTACGAGCTTACCAGCCGGTGCGCAGCTCGTTACGGTGATTCGTCACCTTTATTTACAGCGAGCATTGACGCCTAGACGCGACCTCTAAACGACCTTCATGGAGGTCGGCTTTGCGCTGCTCGATGTCTGTAATTTGCTTCTTCGATGATCTCGCTCGTCAGGGCTCCTTGTAGATGAAGATGGTGCGACACGGCGACCCGCAATGCTCTTTCACTCCTTCTTTTTCTCATTTACATAGCACGTAGCACTGCAGGACCAAGTGGAAAAGCGCGCGATAATTACTTCAAGCGTGCAGGGCTTTCGCAAGCTTTTAAGGCTAGCAAAGGGAAGGGGACAGTGTAACAAGAAGGCGCTGAACTGGGCTATTTGGTAGGCACTATAAAGCACACAAAAACAAATAAAAAACAGAGAAAATGAAGGGATTTGCTGGTTTTTATGAAAACTAAAAAATTCTGTGCTCATCAGTGATGTGAGCTCGAACACAGTAATTATCTTTAACAGGTCATAGCGCTGAAGCGCACTTGACAAGCGCAGACGGGTTCAGGGCATCAAAGAAGGCATCTCTGTCGATCGAATGACTCACTGCTACATTATTACATTTAAAGCAATTGTTATATAAACATGGAGTCTATGTTCAAGCTCATATAGCTTCACTATACTTGAATGACCAATACACATCCCGTGGTAACCACATGGCGAATGCGCGAATAGCCATTGCAGTAAGCAAACTCTTTATTTTTCTACCATGGCACTGCAGAAATTAATTTCTATATCGGGGAGTTGTAACGACGTATCGGCGTGTCAGCGAATCCCGTTGATTTCTTCTCGTGATCGCCCTCGTTTCACGCTGGCTTTTATCCGTTCTGGACATCGCAGATTAGCACCACCTGGCAGAGCACGAAGTCTTGATTTCTTTGCAGTGTTTAGGTCCTCGTCTCTTCGTCAAGGCAGTATTTCTTATTTATCCTGCAACACGATAAGTTGTTGGTTTAACGGTATTAAGCTGTACATGTTTGTATCTTTTTTATTTATTTTGCAGAGAACCAATTGAAGTGAAGTAGCCGATGCATTATGTGCATAATTTGGTTGATATGTGTGGTTTAACATCCCAAAAGCACCATATGATTATGAGAGATGCCGTTGTGGAGGGCTCCGGAAATTTTCACCACCTGGAGTTCTTTAACGTGCAACCAAATCGGAGCACACGGACCTATAGAATTTTCACCTCCATCAGAAATGCAGCCGCCACAGCCACTCTGTACATGAATCACCCCGAAATGTGCTATGTACATGCTCAAGAAAAATGCTTCAGAAGAACTCTGGCAGATCCCAGGCATTGTGGCGATCAATTTATTTCGAAGAAGTGAGTGAATATCTGCTTGTGCCGCATTCTTTTTCTTTTCTGAGTCAAAAACTACGAGCTAGATTGATGTCTTTGTGCAAATTTAGTGATTGCGGACATATCGGGGGCTACCTGGCACGAGCAGTTGATGGTCGCTTAAAGGGTGCCCATGTAAGATGCTTAGACCGGTTAAATCATATTCGTTAGCTTCACAAAAAATGAGGCGGGTGTCACGGTGTTAGCAGGCGCCTACCACAAGTGGTGATTGCCGTCGTCTTCTTCGAGGGTCGACTAACACTTGAATGTAGCACGTTGCGTCATAGAAGTATATATGTTACTAAATCACAACCAAATGTTACCATAGGAATTACCAAATCGGTTAGCCGGCCTGGAACCACTGTTGATGTCTTTAGATGACTTCTGTGAAAGGTATTTCTTGTTTTTCCGCAGTGGTTTCAAGTGCCGTTGTGGCTTTGTGGTAGGATACTTAACTGCCCCGCTGAATATCGGGGTTCGGTTCTGGCTGCAATCATGATTTTTATTCGCTGCGTTTGTCGAGGCTCTCTCCGACACGGCTTTTCTTATAGCTATCGTGTGAACATTTCTAAAGTTCAGGCTCATCGTTGCTGAGCTGATATAAACTGCAAATAATGTATGGCTCATATCCTTATTCCATTCACTGTGGTACGCGGTGTATCTGCCATTAGTTTCATGACGTGCGGCACAAGTATGTCATGGTATACACTTCATGAGTTATTAACTGTATTCGCCATACACTATTGTCCTCCTGCGCTAATTTTAGTTTACACCAAATTGAGATGACCACGAGAGCACGCAGATGTACACGGTAGATAAAAATATAGAAACGGTCAAAGTCCCTTTCATTCGCAAAACAATATTCGCCTTTTAAACAAAACGATTAATGTACCTGGTTTTCACCTGTTTGGTGTATGCGTCTTTGATGAACACAACAACTGCAACACGTACAACGCTCATATTTTATGTAGAAAAATCGTCACGAGGTTGCTTAGGGTCCACCAACACGCCTGCGTATAGGCGTACGGGTTCTCAAAATTTTTCAGTAATACTTATGACAACTACCCCTTCATTTGTTTTTATTTCAACAAAAAAATACAAAAGACTGAAAAATTTAAAATAAAACCAAAACACCAGCCAATAGAATCAAGTTCTTCCTAAAGCGTAGAAAGCCTTATGATTAAAAAATACCACAGCGACTTCTTATTTGGTATTTTTAAAACCCAGTTCTAATTGTTTACTGAAAGCTGCTAATATATATTTGGTTCTTGCTTGTTTGTTCTTGATAAAACTCTCCACGCACATAACCTTGCGAAACCGAATGAATGGCGCACGGAAATGAATGCTAAAGTACAAGACTCTCAACTGCTTCTATGATGCTTGTGCAGCAAGAGCCGGAACTGCGCATTGCTGCGTAATCTATCGCTTGTAAAAAAATCGGGGCGTTCACTATACAGCCTCGGCATCGATTTGTTCGTCTGAAATTGTTTCTTTCGTGGTAATACTACAGACCTTGTTCGCATGAGCTTTACCTGCACTCTGGTCAGAATTTTCAATGAACGAAGTGATTTTCGCCTTGTAAAAAGCAAGACATGTATGTTGATTGATTGATTGATTGATTAATTTAGATGTCGGCTTCCCAAAACCACCATATGATTATGAGCGACGCCGTAGTGAAGAACTCCGGAAATTTCGACCACATGGGGTTCTTTAACGTGCGCCCAAATCTGAGCACACGGGCCTACAACATTTCCGCCTCCTTCGGAAATGCAGCAGCAAGGCATGTATGTCCAGAACAAGAAAAAATTATAGCGAACGTGGGCAGAACAAGCACCGCTATAGCGTATACGAATCTCTCGAGCATCGACAACTCGATGGTGAAAGATGCTATCTTTTCCCGTCCTATTTTCCTCTCTTTTCAAAGTAAGATCACTAAAGACATTCGCTGGTTTGGTTGTGTCGTGAGTTTTCGGTACTGCGGGTTGTTGAGAAAAACAGTAGGCGCGTATTGAGTGCTTCCTATTTTCCATAATCAAGATGGGAGCCGACAGATTGAAACACGTAGTGGGGTAATCAGGTAGAACATGAGAAGTGCCTCTGACAGACTGGCCGATGTTTCGATAGGAGGACCTATCCTTGTCAAAGGCTACTTTCCACGTAACACAGATTACCCTACGCCTACGCAGGACCCGGCTGTTCTGCAGGAGGCTTTCATCCTTCTTTTCTCAGCAACATTTAAACTCGTCGCGCGAGTCGTTTGTCGACGAAGCAATTGTATAGTAACATTAGGAATCAGAAGTTTATGAAAGAGCATGTACTGCTTCGGCGGCTATAACCGACAATCACACCTTGGCTAAAAAGAGTTCTGCTAGTCTTTCGAGTAGTGTAGGCAAAGTTCAGGTAGTTAAGCACATCAGTGTAGTATTCAATGAATCGGGGATAATACGACAGACCATGATGGTTGTATCACATGTCACCACGTTATAGTGAGCATGCTTCTTTTTTGCGCTTTCATTCTGACTCCTTATGAAAACTTTTGTTAGATTTACACACTACTGCATACTCACCTGCTACGTACAACTGTTGAACTTTGTATTTTATCCTGCTTTTGTCTTGATTTTCTGACAAGAGTTTCAAAGTGATGGTATGAGAAGCGTCAACTTGTTTCGACCCAACTTAGAGCTGCACTTGAACAGCGATTTTACGGCCCATTAAAAAAAAGACAATTATTTCGTAAGTATTTTCTCAATTTTGCTTTTATTTCGTGGCTATCGCAGGTGCTGAAACACATAACAGCATTTCTACATAGATATTAATGACATACCACGGTGTTCAAGGGTTCATGGTAGTTGATTGTTGACTCTAAAGGCATGCGACTGAATACCGGCCGGGGCTGTAGCGTTTTCGATAGAAGCAGAAATGCTTGAAGGCAGTTTGCTTAGATTTATGTGAACGTTAAAGCCCAGGTGGTTGAAATTTCTTGGGCTTTCCACCTAGGCGTGCCCGGTCACCATATCATGGTGTCGGGTTGGTAAACGGCAACAATTATTATTATTTCATTAGTGTTACTTATTAGGGCATCTCGCTTCGATAACACAGCATCGCGAGTGTGCGACAGCAGATAACCAATTCTCTTCTTTTTTCTCGTCGACAAAGTTCTGCTAATCGAATGATATATCTTCCTTACGTAAAGAAAGCATTCACCATATCCGTTCAGATATTACTCGGAAGAAGTATAACTAAGCCACCGCCTTCAATAAAAGACTTCATTCCAGCGCACAGCAGAACAGCTTGACTTTGTATTGCAACGTGTATAGGATAAGCCAGAGGGCTTTGTAAGCGCCAATTAAAGAGAAAGGAAGCCGCAGAAGTGCGCTGCAAACGCCTGGGGCATTGTAGCAGTATGGCACACCGGGGGTGAGTTCTGTCTCTCGAAGCTAAGTAGCTCCGGCCAACAACAAAAGCCGCATTCCTCCAGCCAAGGGCAGCGCGAGAAGCGGTGCTGCGCTCTTTTTCCTGGCAGCGGGTGAGAAATGCGACAAAACGTCAGGGGCAATAAGCGAGACGGACAAAGCGGTCGTCCTCTACGTAACAAACACGATGGCTGGAGAAGGGGCCGGAGGAGGAGGAGGGTGCACCCCTTGTGGCACCCTCGCGCGGTACCCTCGGGTCGTCATCCGAGCATCAATCAGGCCTAGGAGCGAGGGGTCAAATCGGTCCGGCCATTTCGGGCATTTTGCGACGCCGGCCATCCTGGCCCCGCCAGCAGCCGTCGCCTCGGGCTCGTCTTTGTTTGGCCTTTCCTTCCGTAACGGCACACATCATTTTGTCGCTCAAGTTCTTTCCCTCTCTTCTCTTCCTCCTATCTACGGCAAAGCCTTGCTTATAATTCTTTTATCCTTCCCCTCGCTTCACCCAGCTTTACTTTGGCTTTGCCCGATGGCTTCCCCCGTTCAACTTCGAAGTGTGATACTCATTGTGTGTAGTTACCGCTATGTGTGATATATGTCTGTATTCAACGCTCGTTCATTTATATATATATATATATATATATATATATATATATATATATATATATATATATATATATATATATATATATATATATATATATATATATATTCGAGATTGAAATCGATACACTATGTAGTAGTATGTATGTTTGCCCATCGGAGTGCAGCGGTCGCACGTCAAGTTAATCACGATTCTTTTGCTTTTGGTTCCTTCATTGCGGGTGATGAAGGACAAGAAAAGTCAAGATAAAGAGTGAGGAGAATGCGAAGAATACTTGAAAAAGAATGAACTTTCACGACTGAACTACTCGGTCGTTCGGTCTATACGCGCTGTGTCTACGTCGTTACGTCCTTGCGGGGGTTCATGTCTTTAACGTTTCCTAATATTTTTTTTCTCTTTGTCTGATGCCAGTGTTGGTCATTTCTTGGGGCATTATCGGCGTCACCGCGCATTTGACTGCTGTAATATTGCGAAAGCTTTATGACTTGACGCGTTATTGTGACAAAATAAATCAAGACGCGCTCGTATACTATAGACCACCGGTATAGACAGGAAGCTAGACACTTCTGCATGAAGACGTGTAGGTTACCCCCGATTAGCTATGGATAATTTCGAACTGTTCAGGGGCCCGTAAATACCCTCCGAAATACAAAGAATGAGCGCATTGTTTCACCCTGGCATTTATCGTCTTTTCGGTGCAATTCGTGACGAGAGCTATCTATTCACGTGAAAAAAATGAGCTCTCGATTGGTCCATATGCGAGGAACATCAGTTGTGAACTGTCTCTTACCCGTTTTGCCATGCAGTTTCATGCTCGTTATGGCTTCTCTCGCGTGACTTCGCTTTGCGGGGGCTATCTGCAGCTGCGACTGCGCAAGTGGAGATGGCAGCGTGCCGCCACGAAGCATGATACCCATGATTAGGCTCAAAGCTCAGTGCTGGCGGCATTGTCCACCGGTTTTATGAAGAAATAAATGACTAGGAGTAGATAGCACCTGTAAGAAAGGCAGCGATGGTGAGAAAGACCACTGTTTCATCTTTGAACTCGGAGTGGTATAGGGACCCTTTAGTATGTGGCTTTATTTCTGATGCCGTCATGTTTGTCCATAAATGAATGAATACTCGATCTTTCATTTGGTATTCAAAGGTGAAGTCGAATGTTCAAGGTTGATTTCTATGTAGTGCCCTTCATAGTGTAGTTAATTAAGCGGCTTTTGATTTTGATACTCTGGTGGTGATAACCAAGCTTACACAAAAACGAAATACAGTATACACAAACATACATCCGCAGGATGCACTGATTTTGCTCGTTCTTGTCAGCCAAACAGTTCACTAATGTGAAGTGCCTGAGAGCGTGTTGCAGGTGCGGTCCATGAATATATCTCAAGTTATCGAGATCTATTCAGTTTCTTTATCGGCATAGGTACATCGAAAACACATAGAAAGGTTGGTCCAAATACATGTGTTAAAACAAAAAGGAAAACGCAACTCCTGCCCGCGCTGTTAAAGCTAGCTATCTGATCTCTAGATTAAATGAGACTGTCACTGTAGACGAAACATTGAAGTTGTTCTAGCTGTTAATATCAAAGTTTTAGCACACAATAAAACGTGTATTCATTAAAAGAATGAATTTCGCAGATGTTCCGGATAATTATTCTTGTCATCACACAGGTAATCTGTTTCATTATGCTGTTTGTTTATGAACGAGTTACACTCAACCTATATTATATAGTTGTCAGACAAGTTACTATTCGGCTACATACAAGTGACCCCAACGTAAACAAATGTGGGTATCTGTTTACTCCAATCATGATGTTTTATATCATCGTTCATAAACAAGATGCCTTTTATACGAACATTTAATCTGATTAGATCGCTCGAGTGTCTGCGTTTGCATAATAAGACTGTAATTCAACGCAGTCTACTACAGTTTTGTATTGGATTTATTTATTCCTTTCCGCTTTACGTTTTTCGAGAGATTTCATCAAATGCATCTGCCCACTAGAATTGATTGACTGGGCCTGTTTGTTTACACAAAAAGAGATCCCTTCGGTCACACAAACCTCGTGAAATATAGTGGCTATACATTCGAGCTGGCCACCATATAGCCAATGGTCACCATAGAGCCATTGTTGCAAGAATGACTCGACGACAAAGCAGAGAATTTGGCTGCCGAAACAACAGAGCAAATTAAGTGCATAGTTGTGCTTGCTATACTCTGCGCGATGAGCGTTGCGTACACAAGCTTGAAAGTGCTGTGCACGCATTAATGCTGTGCATGCGCTTCAAAAACCACATTGACGTGTCCGTGCATGGAAAACGCACCTCTGCGCTTTGATGTAGTGGTTACGACGGTGGCCTGAGCACGTCCGAGAGTAAACATTCGAGCAGCGAATGGCAATGGTCTTGTGCAACGCTTGCTAGGAACCCAGCTGGTTTACTCACCATGGGTGTTTTTCTTTTTAAATACCGGCTAAGTATCGGGACGCTGTTCTCGTTACGTGACACCAGCTTGAAAAAGGGGTGCTACATCACCTTTATCAGTTATCGCGAAACACCTTTGTAAGTGGACTCCACTGCGTCACGAATTCACTGCCACAATTTTTAATAAGTCTGTCAAGAAAAACCGAAGTTGTAGCGCGAGGCTTATGATATGTATTTTTCCGCCTGAACGAGGTAACATGAGTCGAAGCATGGACAAAGCTCCTTAATGAAGTTTTATAGGCTTAGCACAGAAAAAAGGGGCGTGGCATTAGGGAAACACATGCTAAAAATTTATAAACATAATAAAGGACTTGTGTTATTAATGTGTGGTGTGAAAACATGAACGCTACTGCCTTCTGAAGATTTTGGGTGCGTCTGATCATCCGTTACGTAACCCGGAGTGCCAAGCGCTCCTTGACGTTCGCGTACCGCGAAAAAATGTCGCCGGACTCATCGCCAATTTTTATTGCCTCGGGTGTCCTTGGTCTCATGATATATGCTTCATTTTGCGGTAAAGACAATTGAACAACAACGAAAAAAGAACAAGATCAGTTTTTCAACTTGGCCTAATTCATCGCTGTATTATCACACACGTGCTTACTGCAGCATTGAATATATAGATACCCCTAATACACCTTACTTTTGTTCATATATGTTTACCCCGTGAAACTCAGAAGTCACGAAGCTAGCATCTGCATGAAGTGTCATGAGAGTTATCTGTTGCGCCCTGAATACGGAGAAAAGCTTCGCAGGGAACATAAAGAACGACAAACCAAAGAGAGCCGGGTCACGAGGCTAAAGGAAATGTAAACGCGGCAATCGCCCAGCGAGAAAATAGGTTGGCACGCGCATTCCCCATTGAGAATGCGAAAGACGACCCGGAGGCGATGGATCTGGCTGCCGGAAGCACTCACCCGCCCTTTTCCTTAAAACAAGCGTTCCGTCTTCAAGGCACGTGCGCAGTCTTAAAGACGCGAAAGGGTTCACGACGGGGCCGTGTCGGGCGGCGCGTAGCAACTGAGGCGTGCGCATTTTCTTTGTGCATATGTCGCGCTAGGAACGCTGGGGTCATGACGCTGGCCCCCTGGATGCCGGCGAACCCGACCAGGAGACGCACGCTGCTCGAAGGCTGGATGCAGCGTTACGTGTAGCGCTCCTTGCCTCTTTACACCCGCGGTGACGTCTCTGTTTATGACCTGAGCATTAGGATGGCGAGTCTTTGCTCAATTGGACAATATCAGGAAAGAAAAAAGTTTGCGCATGCCCACTATAGCATCGCTGAAGTAATATACGGATGTAAATTGCCTATGCGCTACATCGTTACTTCGCCACTAACGCCTTGACCAACTTTCAAAACTGGTGGTTGCCTATTATAGTGGCTACAACGCTGCCGCTCATAACCTCCTTTCTACTTTCTCGCGCACTTGCTTTTCCTTGACTATTATACTTTCTCCTTTACACCCCCTCCCCCTCCCACCATTCGCTATTACGTAGGGTACATGAATGCAGTTGTCGCCAAAAAATGTCAACTTCTGCGTCAAGAAAGAAAAGCGCGGTTAGGTGTTCATGAAATCGCAACTGCAAGGCTGAAGGTAGTGCTATATTTTCTTTTGTTCAATGAGCCTACAAAAATTTTGGTATACTTAGCCATAGTTTCTCTATAGGTTATGCTTTTCCAGTTTTTCAAAGTGGTGATTCATTATAGCTTACTGCCCACTCCGACACACCAACGGAAAGACACACATAGACAAGCGCTTCGGTACACTCGAAGACGAGTGCATGGTATCCCCCTTTCCGTGTTAAGTGTAACATAATCTAAAAACACTTTACCGCAACTGTTTATTAGATGAGTACGGGAACATAATGAGGTTGTTACGGCAGATAATCAACATTGTGCAAGTTAAATGAACGACGTTCCGATCACGACAGCACGGTGTTTTCGCACTTAACGCAGGACATGATGGCTTTGCGTATGTACGCTGATATGTCAGCGGGCTTGGTAGATTGTTTGGCGACGCACCAGGTGACACGTAGGGTGCCTGGTGGATAATGGTAGTTCGATTCCTAAAGCTTGCCTCAAATGTTCGTTCGTAAATATATACAGTGGCTATGAAAGTATGTGTGATCTTATTGGCTAGAATAACCCTATGTTCGCGACGCTTACTAATTTTTTTTCTATCTGTCGCGAGAAGTTCATATGCCCACACAACATTTTCTGACAGTCATGACTTATGACTTGGGGATGCAGCGAGAGGTGCCGACAAGTGCGGACGCGCGGAGATCGGCTCCTGCTTTCAAGAATGCTTTCCTGTGGTATTCAAGAATTTGTCGCCGAGTTTTAGATGCGGAAGCATCTTATACTCGCGCCTTGTAGTGCGCCGTCCGCACCGCTTCTCGAACATTCGACAGCTGACGCGCGCGCATGCGCCGTCGCGCCGTCGCCCACTCTTCCACCATCTGTGCATCCCTTCCTCCTCTACACACCGCGCGCGCTTCACTCCTCCACCATCTGTGCACCCTTCCTCCTCTACACACCGCGTTCGACATCTACAATTCTCCTGATTCTCCAGTGGACGCGCATGTGGCGTCGCGCTTCAAGAACATTCAACAGCTGACAGTGCATGCGCCGTCGAGCTGTATATATACTCAAGGTCGGCGCTCGCTCGCTCAGTTGCCGCTCGTCGGTTGGTTTGTACGGCGCGGTGAAATGAATTCCAACGAATCCACAAACACAATGATCGACGTCCCTTCGACCAGCGCCGCCCTTTCGCATACGTGTGTACGTGTTCACTCATTTAACACCCCCTCCTACAACCACGTTAACCAATTTAGCCATCGACCCAAGTAAGTCGCAATTTAACACCCCATTTCACAACCACGTTAACCAATTTAGCCATCGACCCAAGTAAGTCGCCCTTTAACACCCCGTTAACCAATTATATGGTCCGCATCCTCCTCAGTGTTCCCCCGAGGGAAGCTGCGGGCAGTTTTTTTTTACTCTCATCGTGTGCCTAAGTTATTAAGAGATCAGCAGATGCCACCTTTGTGCCGGTGAGTGGACTTTTAAACCGTTTTTTGGGACATTTTTACACGGCAACGCCACCGGGGGATTTAGGCCTAACCAAGGAGGCGATTGTCGCCGATGCGCCGGCCCGGTGCCAACGCGACTCAACGCTCTGCGCGTTCCAGTATCTGCAACTGAGAATGGAATACCAAGTAGATGGAGAGGACATCTCTCCAGAGGATTGCACGGAAGAAATGGGTTGGAAGGAAGCCGAAGCGAGACGCTCAAGGAATAAGCAAGCCGCGGTTAGCGTTCCTGCTGCGAAGGGTTCGACCGAGGCCGGCGTTGCGGGAGACGCTCGAGCCAGTCGTAGTAGGTATGACACCAAGCATACAATCGTGCGAGCTGGACGCATGCCGCCACTACCTAAGGACTTCAGCAAAATTGTGCTACGACCACGTGGAGGATTAAATATCTTGAGAATTGGCACTGGAGCCGTGGCAGACGCGATAGTACTGGCGGCCGGCGTCAAAGAGGAAGAGGCCATGCAGGACATCATCTGTTCCAACTTGCAGCAGAACATTATGGTGGCAAGCACTCCGGACCAAGACAGAGTTTCAAGATACCTCAAGGTCAAGCAAATTGACGTTGGAGGCAAAGTTTTCGAGGTTAGCGCGTACGCCGCGGCACCCCACGGCACTTGTAAAGGAGTGATTCGCGGGATCCCCGTAAGCGATACTCAGGACATTTTGACCCGAAAGATTGTGAACGCGAACAACCCGCTCGCGCTGCAGGCCAAGAGAATCAAGGACACCGGGACAATCATCATAACGTTCGTAGGACACAAGGTGCCCAGATTCGTGAGATATGGACCTTCACTTTTGCAGTGCTCCCTTTACCGCAAGAACATCGATATTTGTTACGTCTGCGGAAAGCTGGGACATCGGTCTGACGTCTGTCCGAACCCAGCTGAAACAATCTGCAGAGGCTGCGAAATCAAGAACCCAGATAGCCTGCACCAGTGCAATCCAAGATGCAGGCTGAGCGACGGTCACCATCCCACGGCAGACAAGGAGTGCGAGAACAGGTTCTTAGTGTCATACGTCGTCAGACGCAGACGTTGGGAAAGATCGCGAGCAGCCGCAGAAGCCCGGGACGCATCAATCACATCGAGTCCAGACATCAATGACAAGCAGCTTATTCCAGCCTGCGGGACCCAGAGCATCCAGACTACACAAGAACAGCAAAGGCGGCCCCACTCCAGGAGGAGGTCGCGTTCCAGAAGAGGTTCTAGACCCAAGGCCCGCTCCCAATCACGGGGGCGCTCGAAATCTCAAGGTCTCCATCAAGGTCGGAAGCAGCCTGGGCGGCACCCGAATGGCCAGCTACCTGGCGTTCAGTTCGAGATCACGGCTTCACACCCGGGGAGGACGCCTGCAGTTACTTCGAAAGGCAGCTGGGCTGAGCGAGTGCGCAACGGCGGGGCAGAGGTGATGACAGGTAAGCTGCCAGAGCATGATAGAATTGCACAGCTAGAGCAAGAAAACGCGAGACTTACAAAATCGAATGAGAGGCTATCAGCTGAGTTAAAGGAAATAAAAATTCTTCTCACTAAGCTAACCAGCGCGCAATCTTCACAGCCAGTGCCTCAGCCAGTTGATGTCCCTGTGGCTGAAAACGTGGGGGACTCGAGAACCGCGAAAAAGAGGGCAGTCATGGCAGAACACGTGGAAGCCAACCAAACGACCATGTCAGATATGAAAGAGGTGTTTGACACGCTCAGCAAAGTAGTAGCCAATCTTAGCGAGCAGATGGGTAGGCTACAATCAAGCGTGGCGGCACTGGAAGAGCATATGACTTTGCGCATTACAATGGTCGAAGCATATCTGCACAACACAGCAAGGCCTTCTCATGCGCCAAGCTCACCCCTTCAGCCACCAATACTAGTGGTACCAAACCTGTCGACAGGTGCAGCATCAGGCTCTGGCCGCCCATGTAATAACCATGATGGCAGCGCTACGTGAAGCATTTCGTATCTGGCAATGGAACTGTAGAGGTTACCTTAAAAAGAAGGCAACCCTGCAGCAGTATATCAGGAGCAGCCAAGAAAAGCCTCATATTATATTATTACAAGAGACCCTTTCACCGCAAGCAACGTTGCCTGGATTCCGGCCTGTAATAAGGGATACTGAAGGGAGGGGAGTCTGCACCTTCGTATGCAACGAACTAACGCACGTAACCCATGACCTCAAGATAGAAGCAGGCCGATTGGAACACGTCTTGGTAGAGATCGTGCCGGGTACCAGCAACCGTCAGAGCATTTTCATTCTTACTATATACAGCAGTTCAAAGGAACAAAAGCAAGGGTTCAAAACGGTTCTAAAGAAAGCTGTTAATATCGCCGGGGAATGTCCACTCGTCATAGCAGGTGATTTCAACGCCCCTCATCATACATGGGGTTACAAGTACAACACTGGGAAAGGAAATCGACTTTGGCAAAGTGCCAGTGAACTTGATCTCACCCTAATCACAGACCCCAGCCTACCAACAAGGCTCGGTACATCTTGCTGCAGGGATTCCACCCCGGACATTACATTTGTAAGGAACATCAAGAAGGCCCAGTGGATGAACCTTTCTGTAGACCTAGGGAGTGACCACTGCATTCTTGTCACTACCTTCTCCGTGGAGCGTGAAAAGCAGAGAGAATTCCACTTCACAGACTGGGATAAGTTCAGGAAGATAAGGATGGAAAGGGAACAAGATGGCCACAGACAAGGCTTGGAGCAGTGGGTCAAACAGATTAAAGATGACATCAAATCCGTCTCCTCCACCATTACCACAGATCTTCCTGTTGAAAGAATGGATAGCCGGCTTGCTCATCTTCTTGAGGCAAAGCAAGCACTACTGAACCGTTGGAAGGGTCAGCGCCTGAACCGAAGACTGAGGAAGAAGATAGCTGAGGTAAACAGATCAGTCGAGGAACATTGTCGCGCACTATCGAGGCAGCAATGGGACGAAATCTGCAACTCCGTCGATGGTCAGATGCGCAATGGCAAGACATGGAATATGTTAAAGCATCTCCTCAACGAAAACACCACCAAAACAAATCAAAAGCATGTTATCGCTCGAATGTTGCATAAAGAGATAGGGCGCACTACAGAACAGCAAGTTATCCAGCAGCTCGTGCATAAGTACCTCCCAATCAAAAGAGGATTGGCACCACCAAGTAGACAGTACCAGGGCACGCCAAATCCAGGTCTTGAGGGCGACTTTAACATCGAGGAGATCAGAAGAGCCTTGCATGATCTCAACGGCAGGTCGGCCCCTGGCCCGGGGCCCGGACGGTATATCAAACAAGGACCTGCGTAACCTTGATGACGATTCAATGGAAACCCTGAGGGATATGATCAATTCAGCATGGAAAGAAGGCAGGGTGCCAGAGCAGTGGAAGCTGGCCAGCACGATTCTTATTCCTAAGCCAGGAAAGCCCCCTAACTTGGACAACATGAGGCCAATATCCTTGACATCATGTATCGGCAACGTCGCAGAACATGCCATACTGCACAGGATAAACAAGTACTTGGAAGATAACGACATATATACACACAATATGGTTGAATTCACGGCAGGGCTATCTACACAAAATGCATTGAAGCTTATCAAACACTAGGTCATTGACAATGAAACCAGAGACGTGAGAGCCATTCTGTGCCTAGATCTAGAAAAAGCGTTTGACAACATCCACCACTCATTCATACTCGAAGCAATTTCCAAGCTTGGTCTAGGGAAAGCCTTCTATGACTACGTATGGTCCTTTCTTACAGATCAGAAAGCCGTGATGAAGATTGCAGATATCGAGACCACAGCAATCGAACTAGAAGCAAGGGGCACGCCACAAGGGGCAGTCATTTCACCAATGCTGTTCAACATTGCCATGATTGGACTGTCAAAGAAATTATCGAGCATTGAAGGATTGAAGCACAGCATCTACGCAGATGACATTACCATCTGGTGCACAGGTGGAAGCGAGGGGCAGATTGAGAGCGCTCTGCAAGAGACGATTGACACCGTAGAAGACTACCTTCGCCCTTCCGGGCTCAAGTGCTCCTCGAGTAAGTCAGAACTTTTGCTTTATCGGACTGCACGCCGGGGACCGAAGCCCAGGGGACGAAAGCCGCTAAACCAGATAGACATCCATCTCCGTACAAATCAAGGGGATTTCATTCAGAGGGTCGACTCCATCAAAGTCCTGGGAATGCTGATAGAGTCTACCAGCGCCGACAGCAAATCTATAGCCAAGTTAACTCGGAAAACAGGCAGTGCGGTGCACCTCATACGCAGAGTGGCCAACAAAAGAAATGGGATCAAGGAAGACCTCATCAGGTTGATGCATGCGTTTGTTCTAAGTCACTTCACATACGAGGCAGCAATGCACAACTGGTCAAGAGCAGAGTCCGAGACACTGAATGTGCTCCTCAGGAAAAATATCAAGAAGATCCTGGGCCTACCAATACATACCAGCACCGAGCGTCTGCTTGAGCTTGGCATACACAACACGCTCGAAGAAATAGCAGAAGCCCAAGAGAGAGCACAGTTTGCAAGGTTATCTGCTACAAGGTCGGGGAGAATGATCCTGCTGGAGCTGGGCCAACACCCAATAGCAATCAGACGCAATTACAACTATATCCCTGACAACATCAGGGAGACTATCACGGTATCTCCTATACCGAGAAACATGCATCCAGAACACAACGTCGGAAGAAGAGTAGCGAGGGCCAGGACTATACTTCGTCAAGTCTCAAACGAGGAACGAGGGGTCGTATTTGTTGACGCGGCTTCCTACGCCAATGGGAAAGCGTTTGTGGCAGTGGTAGTCGATGGGGCTGGCCATGTCGTCAACTCAGCGACGGTCAGGATGAAAGACCCAATCATTGCTGAACAAGTGGCCATCGCCTTAGCACTCAAGATGGATAGCATTGAAGTGGTCTACAGTGATTCCATGGCAGCATTACGGGCGTTCGCCAAGGGGACGGTCTGTGAACAAACGCTGAAAATACTGCAAGGCAAGAATATAGCACATCATCTTCTGAGTTGGTTTTCAGCTCACCTTGGACAAATCAACGATTCCCCTCCCAATCTCAACGAAACAGCACACGAGGCGGCGCGAGAACTCTCCAACCGCGCCTCCCCGGGGATGCGTTCTACCGGTGAAGGGAATAACCGGGAAGTTCTTACAACATATAACGAGCTCACTAAACATTTCTACCTGTCTAGAAGGATTTTCCCTCCACCTCACAAAAATCTAACCCGGCCCCAAGCACTTACATTAAGGCTTTTGCAAACGCGGATGTACCCTACTTTGAAAATGTTACACATCATGTACCCTGACCTATACCCAAGTAATCTTTGTCCACATTGTGGGGAAATAGCTTCATTAGAACACATGCTCTGGCAGTGCACCAAATTCACTCATTTATCGCACATCACCTCTGCCAGATGGGAGGTGGCAATCCGCAGCTCGTCCTTGGCAGATCAGCTCTGGGCTGTCCACCAAGCCAGCGAGGCGGCTGAGGAGCTTGGCATCTCAGTCCCCACGTGGGAGCTGCCCGCAACACAGTGATCTGTGTTTTGGAGAACCAAATAAAAGTTTATCCAATCCAAATGACTTATGACTTCAGTGAAACGATAATGGGGAGTGAAGTGAGACACCTGCGGTAAAGAAAAGTTGCGATGGTTGCGCATTCAGAAGGCACCTCAAAAATGTGTGACCACTTCTGGTCAACTCCTAACTAGGGACTGGTGCCGAGTGAAGTCTTGTATCTGTATTCAATGTTTACGCTCACAACTCGCGAACTTCCACAACGAATTTCCCGAAAATGTGCGTGCAATGCGCACAAGAAAACTGCAAGTTAACCTCAGCCAAGCATGACTGGAAATAGCACAGATTTATTGATCTAAAAACACTGAAAACGTGAGCAAGCAGTCATGATGAATGTAGTTGTGGGATAGAGAAAGATGCGTTGCTCTAAACAGCGCTCACAAGCAGAGGTTAGTAAGTAATCTCTGCTTGGGGGAAATCTAGTGAGTGGGCAGAAATAGTTATGCGCTGACAACGAAACACGTACACATGCGCGCATACAACCTTCACCATGGCCAAGTTTGCTAATTTTCCAAATTTTAACTTCCTTTTTTTTAGCTTCAATCCTGCGGGCTACTTCACAAGATGAAGCGTAATGTTACTTAGATGGGCTGATGACTTGAAGTGAGGTATACGTCACCATGATGAGCATGCACTACATAAAATCACCTTATAAACAAGTGAGAGTACAAGTCTTTATAATCTAACGACCAGCTTTGGACAAAAGGACAAAAAATTTTGGGTCCTGTCTCAAAGTTTGTCAACTTACGGAAATACCAGATCGTCAGTCATCATTAAATAATATTGACTTGAACGTCTAACATTATTATGTTAAAAACAGTGCAGCGAAGCTATAGCTTCGCTGCTGTTTTCAGAATAACAAGTCACAGCTGATTACTTGCTTCCTATGAGGCCTTTTTGGTAAACTAGAGGTTCATTAGGCATGCCGTAATAATTCGCCAAACTGGCGAATAACGCCAAGTTGCTATTTGATCTCTTTAGATGTAAACAGAACACGCGACCGTACTGGAGTGCAGTGGTATAACTGAACGTAAAATATGAATTGAGAGTTATATTTATTTGGTTTTCGCATTCGCGTGTGTAACAGATATTTATAGCTCCTATTTAAATAGCACTCCAGTACAAATAGGCTAGTATTCGCAGTTGGGCTTGAGGAATATCATGAACCAATGAGATGACACATACATAAAAGCAACATTTAGGGTATATATATATATATACATATATATATATATATATATATATATATATATATATATATATATATATATATATATATATATATATATATATATATATATATATATATATATATATATATATATATATATATATATATATATATATATATATATATATATATATATATATATATATATATATATATATATAGGAGCAGTACAAATTGCTGTACCGGTTCGAATTGCTTTTCATTCTTTGCAGCTTCGATTTCTTTGATAAATAGTGTAAACGGTGGGTACATTCGCAAGTGTCTTAAACATTAACAAATTCAAATTTGGCATTTTGGTTTTATCATGCATGATGTTTCCAAGAAACGTGGAGGAAGTAGCCTGAACAAGCTGGATGGACAAATGGATGGATGGACGAACGGATGGATGGATGGACGGACGGACGGACAGAAGCATTGTGGAACAGATGCATGAATGGTTGGACGGACAGATGGGCGGACAGAGTAGGGTCTATTTTCAAACCATGTGCACGCTATGAACACTCTATGAATACGGTATAGGTAGCCCCTCTGTCTCGGTATGACGGGAATCTACGAGAGCGACGGCGTCGACGGACATTTTGCAAGGCTAAGGAACTTCGCTCCGTAAAGCACGACCACTCTCAACGCCTTGAAGCGTGCGCCAGAATTCTGATTTCGACGAAATATACAACCTACGATGAAACCCCCCCCCCCTCTTCCCCCCCAAAAAACAAAAAATAAAAAAAACAAAACAAGAATAATTACAACAACAACAAAAAAACAGCATCACTACACGCCTTTCAGTCTTTCTCGATCAACTTAGTGCCGCGTCTTTGCGGCTTTTTGTATACAGTGTGTTTAAAGTTTCTTTCTCAATGCCACTGAAGGGAGCTCGCTAATCTTAAAGGGTACAACAGCTCGCAAAAGCGAGGAGCGATGGTATCGAGGGTTCGCTCGTTTTCGCATTTTCAAAAATAAATGGCTTCGTTCCGCCCATTGCGATAAGTGCAATGACTCGCACGAGTCACTCGTATTTGCTTTAAAAATAAAAATTCAACGTGACAGAGTTGCAGTTTTTCAGCGGCTCTCCCAAGCCTCGCTGTGCCGCAAGCGCATCATCTCACGTAGGCGGCGTGCCACAGCCATCACGAAGAAGTGCGCTCATCGTGTTGTAATCGCTGCTCACCGAGGTTCGCTTATTGCTCGTTCACGCGGAGGCTTCTCGTGTGACACGCACGCATTAGGAGGAAAATGACGGCATTTCGACTTTTACCCAGTTAGGAGTTCTAAACATCCCCTGCTACAGTTGCCTTTGGAGCATTACTTCTTTTACAGCGAAAGCTGTTATGAGATGAGAATTGCTGTTTTCGACGCCGTAGTTGTCCACCGTAGCCGGTGTTCATAACCACCGTAGCCAGTGTTTGCGAGAAACAAAGAAAACAACAAAACATCCCCAAAAGCATGAGATTAGAACCAGGGCCCTCTCCGTTGCAGCCCGGAATTGTACCATGAAATCGTGCCGGTGCTCGACACTCCTTCGTTAAAAGACACTATACAGGTGTCACGTCAGCCAAGAACCATTTTAGCATATGTGGTATAACGTAGCAGAATTATTATTTGTTATTTTATTTTATTTTATTTGCATACACAGATACACAAGGACACTGAGGAAAGAGGGAGAGAGCAAAGTGGCAACTGCCACCTGGAGGGGCACAACGCTTGCTCACTGTTTCGGGAGGAAGGAACAGAGGAAACAAAGATTAGAATGGAGAAAGAGGAAAGGAGATGACGAAGGAAAAATAAATGACGAAGACTTCGACGAGTATGAATACGAAGCATAAATAAAAAAAGATTGTCTATAAACGGATGACCAGGTCCGTTTGGTTCATAAATGTAAGGAGGCAGAAGAGTAAAATAGCAACCAGGAATCACACAATGTGAATGCTGTAAACCAGACGTCACACAATACGATTTGCGTTGCGAGGGGGGTTGTTGAATGCTTCATACTCATTACAAAGGGCTCAGACGAAATTCATCGTAGTCAGCCACTGCATCAACCAAGTGCACACAATGCCTTGCAGATGCGTAGCGGGTACCTCGTTTCTTCGCAGATTGACGAATAATGGCGTAGTGGGTGTTTCTCAACTTCCTAAAATTATGATCTATGGCATATAGTGGGTACCTTGCAAGCGTACCTGTATTAGTAGCCTCGAGAGTGCTTGCAGCGGATTCTAGAAATGCCGCACTTCCAGCTTTTGCTGTGGCTATGCTGCGCTTTGGGGCCAGGTCTGGCGTTTTTTTTCTTTTTGTTTTTATCACGCATCGAAAGATTAGCTTTTCATTCTAAGAAACCACAGTGTAAAAGGGCTCCTATTCTAGTGTATAAAGATATTTTTCTTTTGTACCAATGATATCAGTACAGTTATCTCTTCACTTGGAGAATAACAACGCTTACTCATTTAAGCTTTACCGTCATCGAGGGGTAACGTTATTTCGTTCTTTAAACTTCTTCATTTAAGTTTATGTCCGTGCATCATGCACGTAGGATGACTCTGACCACAAAGATATTCATTCGCTTACATATGTGTGTAATGCTTTTTGGCGTGTAATTTCTTTTGTTTACATGTCGTTTCTTTTTTAGGAAAATGTGATAGTTTATTATATTTTTATTATTATTTTAATAATAATAATAATAATAATAATAATAATAATAATAATAATAATAATAATAATAATAATAATAATAATAATAATAATAATAATAATAATAATAATAATAATAATAATAATAATAATATTAATAATAATATGATTTGTTTTGTCAGAAATGAATGATCACCTCACTCTACCAAGTTTTTCTTCTTGTGCGGTTTATTGGTCGTGCGTTTGTTGAGTGTCGATTTCATGAGTTCTAGATCACCGGCCACAACGAACGCTACGTTTTAATCTTAGAACACACGTAAGAAAATTAATTACGCTGAAGACATTTATGTTAACGTATATCTGAGCATTCTTGGAGGTGCCCGCGTAAAATAAAGCACCGAGCCAAACCTGAATTCGATGATGAGGTACGTACATTGGAGCTTATGTAGAACAATTAACTAAAAATGTGTTTTTCAAGGAAGCTCTTGGAACGATTGAAACTAACAGTGAACACGAATGAACACCCTCCCTCCGAAGGGAACCTTGATGAGATGCAAAGCAGCAGCGGTTCACACGGCGTTGATCCGGTTGAAACGGGCGTCGATGCGGGTGCTGGAAGAATGGTTTGAAGTGAAAATCTTGGTAGCGTTTAATCGAGTAAATGTTTATTTGAAACGCTAGGACATGCGAGGCGGGTTGGGTTTTGTGCAAGCTTCATCGTAGATAAACGAGGTGTAAGAGTCGACAGATGTAGTTGCGCTTTCGCAGCAGCCTTACGGACGCAGCCTGCTAGCCATTTTCAATTACAGACCGCGTTCGGGATGCTGCTACGTGTCTTTGCGTGTGGTATAGCGTGGCGGGCTGTGGAGAGGGTGAAGCGAGTGAGAAGTGTGTTGCGAGCGGGCGGAGGGGCCACCAGCTGCGGGGGCTGCGGCAAGTGTGCTGCTGTTGAGGGAGAGAGGACGTCAGAGCGCACCGGTGAGGGAACCGTGCGAGGCGAGCGTGACGTCAACGCGCAGCGGTAGCGTGACCTACTTTGCACCGTTACACCTGCGAAGAGGAGAACGCGTAGCGGCGCGTTCGTACAGACGCACGTACGTACGGCGTTCCACACGTTGGTCAAAGAGCTGCGTCGGATCTGATAACGATATACCAGTTCAACGCATAGGTCATAAGAAACGCATAGATCTGTGAAATTTTTAAAATGAGTGCAAAAAAACAGTAAAGAAAGAAAGCAAGAATTATACGCACAAAATTTCGCACCATACAAGAAAGCATGAATGTGCTAATCGCTGTAAAAAATATTACTGACATAATGTGTTCCTTATCCGAGCCGTATGGCAATGCCGGTTCAGCCGTTCCCGATGGGGAGCTGCACTTCATTAAAATTATTTTAAACCACTGCGTAGTAAAACCCCATGTATGTGCTGCTTATCATCGTGTTTCAAAACTTGCTTTTTTTTTCTTAGATTCCTTAACGAGGCGATGGGAAAGCTTTAAGCTGGTTGTTAGTATTTTCGATGTTGCCTCAGCGAAGACTGTGTGCACACATCTGCACTTCCCGCATATTTACGCAAAAATACACTCAGGCGATGTGTAGTGAGGGTTGCTGACCATTTTATGCTAAAAGGGGCCTGCGAAGTTTTGTTTGTCCTTTTTTAAAGATCTTTGCTCTCCCAACGGGTAATAAGAGGTTGTGCAACTCTGGACCTGTTTAAGTTGGCTTTCCGTCTCATGCTAGAATTCTTTTGTTGGAAAAGAACACAGCACATAAAATAAGAAAAGCATGTCTCAGTAGCGAACAAGTGGGTGACAAGACGATGAAGACGGCAGCTTAGAGTCAAGAAAGACGTTCGAAATCAGGCAGGATAATCCGAGACAAATGAACTCGCCAGAGAAGTCAACCGGGAACGGTTCATGCACCGAAATTCAGGCCTGGGATTATAGAGAGGCCCATAGTCGAAACGAGTTTTGTGTAGGCACGTTCTTATTGGAAGTTTCGGCAGGGAAATTAATGAAGCTATCTTTTAAAAAGCCATGGCAGAGCTTCGAATGGCTGGCAGTGACAATAATATTATTAAATAAAAAAACTCCCAAAAAACCAAAGTTGATGCGCATTCATTCTAACCCATTGGTTGAACTGGTTATTGCCTCTGTTTTTGAGGTACAACCATGATATATTCTAATTTTACGAACCTTTGATGATTTATTGGTCAATCGCGCACGCCTACACGCTCCATCTCTTGGCAAGGCGGTGAGTTGTCATGAGCTCGTTCACGGTGTTATTTTTGTCGCTATGGCCTCATCAAGTGTGAGGCCCCCGAGACTGCTTTATTCTTTTCCATAGTCGAGTACCTGGTACTTTTACTTCTTAAATTTTTTTCTAAACGCACGCCACACGCGTTACACACACGCGCAAGTATACGCATCCATGCACATTCGAATGACCGAATTAAAAGAAAGAGTTTCTGAAATGAGAGGGGTGCGCAAATATTCGCTAGTATATGCCATAACTTCTTCCCGTGGCTTTTAAATCTAGCCCTGTACTTAATATTGCATAATGCCACAGGGATTGCTCCTACTAATTATTTTACAAAGAGGACCAACGGGACGCTATGTGAGCATCTACAGTGCCTCGCAACCAACGATACGCTATGTGGGCGTTTACTGGGCCTCGCGCCTGCTCACGCATCTTGGGCAGAGCAGCGCATGCCTCGGCCATAGCCGGGAAGCCTGACGGAGTAGTTGTTCAGAAAGGGACACGTAAGCGGAACGCTTTTAGCAGACTCTTCTTTGAAACATAGCTTCTTTTCTGGGCACAAGTTCGCCCTCAATAAATCATAATGTGTGTTCCCCCTTTTGTATTACGTGACAATATGAGGCCTGAAATCTGCTTATCTAAAGAAAAAGAAAACCGAAACTCGAGTCTGGGCACAATGCTCGCGCAGCTGAGCAACGCGTTACTGGGGATAGACGCTGCCGGCGAAGGTGGTGCTGCCGGCGAAGACGCTGCCGGCGTCGCATCACTGACGCAATCCGAGAGTCCGGCGCGTGCGCTTAAGCGGGGTGACAAATGACGGCGAAAAGAGCGCCATGGATATTCCCACTTACAATAAGAGCAATGGTGCCGCTCGACGTTGCTTTGGAAGCCTGTAGCTTGCTGAGAGCGGAAAGGTAATCGCCAGGCACGCGTAGCTCGTTAAAGATGTCACACGTGCCCCAGAAAGGCAACAAACGCAAGAAGCGGCGCGCTTCAGCGTAGCGTTCACCACTTCCACCTGACCCGACGACGGACGCGCACGTGGGGACCATTCTGGCCTTTTCCCCGTCATCTTTCGCTCGTGGAAAACTGCATCGGCGATGCCTCGCGTGTACCGCAAGAACAAAGACTCGACGACGGCGACAACACGTCGCGGCGCTTGATACGGCACCGACCCGACATAAGCGCGCGCGCATTTGGCGCCACGCGTGTCGGGCATGCCGCATCTCTCTCGAGCTCGCCTGCTTGCTCTTATTTTGCGGCATTCCGAACACGCATTGGCCATTACGGTCCGCGCGTTCTGCACGCCCCTCAAGGAAACACCGGCGCCTTTCGAGACCGCGTATGGCTCCCGTACACACGAGTAAGCTGGCCGACCGCTCGGCCTGTGCGGTGTACAGCGAGGGATGCTTCGCGTGCGTGTTTCTCTCTTTCTCTCTAGGAGCCGGTTCTTCTCTCGCACTATCCCTGTATCCCATTCTGAATTAGACGGTCAGTGATTATTGCCGCTTCCGCTAGTGGTTGTTGATCTTTGCTTTCCTGTCTGCGCTAGTGCTTGTGTTTACTGTGGTGCGCCGAAATGAGTTCAATTTGTAACTCTGCGCGATCATTTCTCGAGGACGATGGCTATGCACTCTTGCCCAAGCTTCAAGCCTTTATAAAAGGCAGTTTCCTCTTGGTTCTTTGAATAATTACCGATGAGCCCACGTGCTCATTAGTCATAGAGGCACTAAAGGAGGACGAGAAAAGGATGCACTGCCTTTTGAAAGGAACGCTTAAAGGCAGGCTTTTAATGCGGTGGCCTTGGAAGTAGTTCTCCAATTATCCAATGGCGTTGGAGTTTTTGTCGCGTTAATAATAGATTGCTGTGGTATGAACATGGATTACAGGTTGGCAAACTTAAGGCCTGTAATAATTTGCAGAATGTTTGAGTGTGTAGTGTAGTTGATGCCTGTGTCACACAACATGCGTGAACGACGAACAAAGCTTGTTTATTTTCAAGTGCTCAGATACTTGTACACGCTGCTCTTGGGATCACACATGCAGGCTTGTGATCATGTCCATGCGTACGGATGATGAAAAAACCTGCCACAGCGCTGGCGAGGAAGAGTTAGGAGGGCGAGCAGTTGCAGCAATGTCATGCTTAGTCTCTTTATTGCGCTCAGGTAAGTGATGTGGCGGGGTTTAAATAAGGCGATGTGATTAAAATCAATCAATCAGTCTTGAGTATGATCTGCACAAATATAACGCTAAGGAGCTAAAGCACGTGAAACCGTTAGACTGCAATATATCAGCTGTCATAAGAACCCAAACTTATAGCTCAAGTTTAGTTGTACTGTTGCTTAGACTGACCATTATTAAATGAAAGTGTATATCGAATGGATGGCTGTGCAATAATGGAAAAAAATTTGTGACCTCCCGCCCCGTCTCACCCAACCCCCGCTTCTCAAAAAAAAAACAAATAAACGTGTTTAGGTAGCCTTAGATTCACATTGCTGTATCATCGTAGGACACACGACAGAGGGAGAGTTATAAATATGCTGTGCACACGCTTGGCTTACCATGCACTTAGTTTGTCCTCCGTTGTACACTCATGCGATAACAGACTCCACAAAGTTTGCTTTGTATTTATTTATTCATTATTTTGGCCGTTAAACGCACAAGAGCTCGGATGAGTTCATCCGGAAGGGAAAGGCCATTTACCCCACTTGTGAGGACCACATTGCCGTGAAGGATCCACTTGTCAAATTCAAAGCCTACAGCTTGAGGAGATGGTAATGTCGCCAGCGGCCGCAATAAAATGGGCGGTATTGTAGCATGGCTTGGAGAGACAGGACGTATTGCGCGATTGCGGAATGCCTCGTGGCGCGAACGCAAATAACTGCGGTGGCGTGCATTTCGCACGCCCGTGTGCTCCGTGTCTCGCGTTGAATTTTCTGTTATGGGCTTTAGAGAAAGCTGAACCACTTTCCTAAGCAATCTCGCAACCTTATAGAAAAGACTGCCGTTAAATGTCTCCAGAAAACACGGCTGTTGGCGATAGATAACACTTTTTTGTGTTCGTAATAGAAAATTGGAGAGTATAGGGGCAGAACATAGTGATATTGCAATTTGTGTCTATTTTTATGTTGTATCAGTTGCTATAAGGCATGCGCATCCGAGATTAATGCGCTTACAGACGAAGAAGAAATAAGGAACGCGATTTATACATCTTTGGAAGTGCAACAAACGTTCTACGCTGCCTTCCTGCTGCATACTGTCCTCTAACGTTAGTGAAATCGCTTACAGGGACTTCATTGGCTTTGTAACAAGTGGTTACATTTATTTTTGGTTGATCTATTTGCTGTTTTGAGTTTTATTACGCAGTTAAGTACAGCTCCTACTTTTTCTTGATGTCGATCTCTTCTTCAAACAAGAGGACCTCCTCCTGGTCTGCTTCTGTTGCCTCTCATGGTGTACCTTTGTAGATCTTTCTATGCAGTGGATTCAGCAGCACTTATGTTGCTATTGGGCCGTGGAATGGTGACTTCGTGCACATGAAGAGCCCCAAGGACATCCCGACTGAGCTCATGTTCATTCAATTTTATAACTTGGTCACAATTTATACCCAGGGGGCCAGCTTACAAGACTGATTCCTGGTTCTTTTTGAGCGAGAGGCCCTTCGAAGCTGTCTAGGGGTACCACGTTTACTGCAAATAATGCTTTATGCCAAGAAGCCCGAATACCCACTTTATTTTGCAGATTCTCGATTCTTGCCATCAAAACACACTTAAACATTTACGAATCCTCACAAAGACGCTTGGAATTGGTATTCATCCTTGAATCAACAACATTTTTAATGAGCTTTGTTCTCGCGTATGTAAACCACAAGTTTTGCTCATGCAAAACCAACTTCAATCATTAACATACGCGACATCATTCCAGAGCGGGAATCATCGACCAAAGCAAAAATTGAGCTTGATAATATATTACCATCCAATACCAAATTTTTACCGCCTAGACATTTGAGAGGCTTATTAGAAGACAATTATCGTCAATGGGAAATAGGTAATGTAGCTGTCACTGGTGTATTTATGGACAAAGAGAAAGCGGAAATGAGGCAGTTTCTCAGGGGCCTTATCATGGACATGCTCCTTTCGTCTTCCAGATTATACTCCCATATTCGAAGCTGAGCTCTTAGCAATTACATTATCCCTTAAAAAAGTGTCAGCAAACTATTTGGCACTTGTTGTAATAACTGATTCACTGACAGTATTCCTTTCTCTCTCGTTAACTTCTTCTGCGTCTTCTGTGCTGAATGAATTGACATCATTATTCCCTAAAGACTTGCGTTCCCATGCGGGTACTATGCATGCCAGGCCACAGGGCTATAATTATAAGCAAGATGGCTGGTACTCTAGTGAGGGGGTTTATAGGTAGTCCTGTAAAGTTCATTGTGCCTGACTCAGCTTTTATTACAGAGTTTAGATTCTGAGAGTATTCTTTAATTCAAGATGCCTAAAATACAAAACTATCCGTTCCAGAATATGACCATTGTTCTTTTGCCTGGAATAATAAATGGTGCCCCACTCGGAAACTAGAAGTAGCTATTACATAATTTCGATGCCGTATAATACCCTCGTTTTACTTTTTATTTATACAGCTCTGGTCTCATAGAATGTGCAATTTACTATTACTGTCAAGACCTTAAAAACATTCATAATTTTTTTTGCTTACGTGCCATATTTTTACTAGTCATAAGAAAGTATTTCCAAATATTATTAAGAAACTGAAAAAATGCTCTGAATTCTGAAAATATTCTTTCCGTCGAGGCGTCTTCTCTGACATTGAGCAACAAAAACGTATGCTCAGCCATATGCATGTTTCTCGGTCACATGAAAATAATTTCCTGTTAGCAATATTTTCTATCAAAGTTTGGTGGTTTATAACTCGTTTCATTTGTTCGCTGTTTTTCATAATATTCTGATATTTTATATACACAAGTCCATTTTACAATTTTCTTTATTACTCTGGTGATCTTTGTCCACCTCATGCCTTCTTAAAATTAAAAAAAAAAGAATGCCTTTATATGAACCGCCGATTTCATGGCCGATCCCCCGTAGTGGGTAGGAGCCAAAGGCAAGGCACACGCAAGCACGCAAGCTGCAAACGATCAAATAAAGTGAGACGAGAACCAACTTGCTCATCTAAGCTCAGTCAGTCGCGAAAATGTGAAGAGGGGTCTTGCCATACAGGAGCATGCCGGCTCCTCTACATTGCAGCGATACCAGCACCAGCCATAAGTGGCAACCACGTCGAGAACCAGTCTCGTTGAGAGTCGATAAGAGAGGGAGGCGACTAACTCACAAACCCTGGCCTCGATAGTTCCAGACGGGGCATGTATTCTTTTGCAGAGAGCTGTACGTTCTGCTCGGATGAACATTTTCTGCTGGCTAAATTGACCAACTCTGGCAGCAGCACTTACTCTCGCAGTAGTATAGATGAGAAAGTTCGTGCGTGTGGTTTGAGAAAGTGTTATTCACTATGAAAATAGCTATATTTAAGACTTTACTGTTGACTCGCATGACGGCCCTGCTTTGCAAACATTGTGTGTGTGTGTGTGTGTGTGTGCGTGCGTGCGTGCGTGCGTGCGTGCGTGCGTGCGTGCGCTTTCCGGGGCTATCAATGTAGAGTTGAACTAGGGGCAGAGCTAAAATATTCGTTGTGAAACTGAGTCAGCCTCCTCCAAACATGCTGCATTAGCTGTTTCAGTCGACAATGAATTTGCGACCAAATTAAGTTGGCACACGAGGGTAAAAAACGCGACCTAAGCCTGATACGAGTAGTCTCGCGGAAAGGAAATTGCGAATGAAGGCATATAAGTGGATGAATAGTGCATTCATTATTACCGAGTGTAACCTGTCGAACCTCGCAAAATTATCCCCGGACAACACTGGTCGAAAGCTGCACTTTTTCAGTGATTTAAAAAAAAAAAAGGTCCTAAAGGTAACGTTGGGAAAGAAATTTCTTCAAGGGGTATAACTTGACCCGCGCACACGTTTCGCTGCCTTGAACGTAGTCGTATCCAGACGTCGCAACGAGGCGAAACAGCAGGTGGTGAGAGCCGCGCAGAACGCCCCGAGCAAAAAGCACAGGGCGAGAGGGAACGGAGACTCGGTAAAGTAGGAGGGCGCGTGACCATCGTCGATTGATACAAATGAAGGTTTGCGGGCCGCCGAAGCAAGAACCGATCTGCGCGAACCAGAAGAGGGGCTTCACGGAGCGGGAGGTGGCGAGAAGCACCCCCCCCCCCCCCCCCCGGATCAGGTGGAGGATAGCTCGATGAGCGGTCAAACTCAATCGAAAGCATGCCGAACTCTCCGAACGCAGCGACGGCCGCCACCACTGCTACACGACGGCTCCTCGTGAAATCGAATAAGTGCTTCGCCCGGACGATGGGGGTAGAGGGGGAGGGGGGCAATAGGTCCGGCGCAACGGAGAAAACTTTTAACCTCGTTGGCCGCAGCAGAGAACGCGCCGCTGAACAGACGATTCCGTTCCTGCGCCCACTCGCGGAACGCGTCGTCGACTGTATTGGAGCTTCAACATCACTTGCCCTCCCGCTCCGCCCCACCCCGCGGCCCCAGATCACTCAGTCCCTGACTCCTCCGTCTCCGCGGTACCGCAACGTGCGAGCTCGGTCAAATATACGCCAGCCTCAGGTTATGAGCTTCAAAGGGAACCTCGCTCCCCTTCCGTTCCCTTTCCGCTCCTATTTGCCGATGAAGTACTTCGCGGTAGAAGTGGCAGTCGGTCCAGTGTCCCCCGAGTCAATAGCCATCAGCCGAGTTAAGACCAAAATGGGCTGATACAGGCGCGACCAGCGCGGTGTAGAGGCCCCTTTAGCGTGGTAAGTTGCACCACGAAAAGGGGGGCCTCGCTACATTGTTGGAGTGCAGTACCGAAGGCAAATATAGACGAAAGTGGCCATCTAATGGTCGTTTTATTATTGCACGCATCGTCGAAGCTTGAGCGACGTAGAGCGGGTTAGTTAAAGCGTAGCAAAAATTACTCACTCAGCCATGGAGTTGCTCAAATAACAAATATGAGCTGTGTTGGACTTTACGAGAGGGTTAAAATGCTATCGGAAACGACAAAACGAAACGTTCCTTTTATTACTGAGTTCATTCTTTACTGTCGGTTTCATTTGAAATGTGAAGCACTTCTTTGCTTACTGCAAGCACTTTCGGTATCTATCTATCTATCTATCTATCTATCTATCTATCTATCTATCTATCTATCTATCTATCTATCTATCTATCTATCTATCTATCTATCTATCTATCTATCTATCTATCTATCTATCTATCTATCTATCTATCTATCTATCTATCTATCTATCTATCTATCTGTCTGTCTGTCTGTCTGTCTGTCTGTCTGTCTGTCTGTCTGTCTGTCTGTCTGTCTGTCTGTCTGTCTGTCTGTCTGTCTGTCTGTCTGTCTGTCTCCACAAGTGAATGATGATGAGTGCAGCGTAGCGTCCGTCAGTCCGTCCACGTTTCCGTCCGTTCGTTCTTGCTTCCATGCATCCGCACGTGCGTCGATCGATGCGTCCATCTGTGCTTCCATCCGTCCATCCGTGTGTCAGACAGATGACGGACGGACATGGCCAGCGGAGGATTCACGGTTTGTGGATACAACCCTCCGAAGCTTCGCCCCATTTATCATTCACTCCGCGGATATGCTGTGATGTGGTTACTACATACATGCATGTATACAGGTGACGACCGACCCATGCCTTAAGGAGCTTCGACCCTAAAGTTATTATGGGAGTGTAAGATGGTTTGACAAATGTGACGCGCTGGTAAAGACATGAATATTTTCGATATCCCGTCACGTACGTCGTCAAACACATTCCGCCAAACAGTGGCATTACCTGCGGGCGGGCATGTGCCACTGGTATGCAGGTATGTTGCAGATGTGATAGACACTTAATTAGTATCTACCCAGTAACTGTGATAACACACACGGGTAATTTCGACACGTGAGCGTTAAGAAAAAGCTGACATTGGCAGTGTTGACCCGACGAATGCAAACAATAAATATCAAGGTTGCAGCAGGAATCATACCCGAGCGTTGTACGTGGCAATCAAGTATTTAGCCACTGTGTCATACAAGGTCTCAAGCTACGTTTCAAATAGACCTAATGTTTGTGAAACGTCATTTGTGATTGCAATGCTGGCTATCTATATTTTAACGCAAGAGCGTTAAAGAGCTCGTTTCGCAGAAATTCTGGCGTCGGCGTCATTGGTTGTGAGCGAAAATTAATCTTATGCATGACCAAAAAATCAAGAAAGATGCAAATAAATTGAATGATAAAGAAATCCTGGGTGCAAGTGGGGATCAAACCCAGATCGTTTGGATCTGATTGGGGATTTAACCGGGCTCGTTTGCGTGGCAAGTGGATGTTCTACAGCACGTCTACGCGTCTGTTTGTAGATATAGTGACAATAACTCCCTCTGTTCGAGAATGCAGTGAAAGTAACTTTCATGTTTACAAACATAGGCGTCCTGTGTACATGCTTCACAATGCAACATAAAATATTGCAGCAATGATGCATAGTATAAGCGTATAATGCGATCTGTGATTATCATTACTTCAGAACATGTGATTATCATTACCTCATCGTTTAAAGCGAGCCCCTCAGCACAGAAGGCGCAGCCGCTACTGCGCTTATTCCCTTAAGGCCACGCAGTAGGTGCATAGCAAGTTCGGAAAGGTTACATGCATTAAGTGTTTGATGTACGCACTAGAGACAAGATATCGCTATCGCGCTCAATTTTTGAAGCCGAAGCTTTGGGGCTACCTAATTTTGTGAACATCGCACATTTATTCATGTGATACAGCCGTCACGTTGGGGTAAAGTCGGTTGTAGTTAAGTGTCATCCCCTGAAGTTGATTTGTGTAGCAGTGTCCAAGGCTACCATCTACGCGATCACCAGCGCTTCATATCAGTTTATCGCTTCTGGTGTTGCTGATATTCGTGTTCCTGTCGGCATCGTCGCGCACATACCAACAACTGGCTACACAAGCATCTGCTGCTGTTCAACTTATCTCTGTGCGTGCAACATTTGTACATAGCGTCATTTCATAACAAGTCACTCCATAAAAGAATCACGACATGGTCACCTTCTATACGCATGCTTCACATAACGTCAATTTCCAAGGTACGTGGGATCTGCCGATCTTTATTTCATTCTATATGTTCTTTTTTCCTATGTTTCCCTTTCCATAATGAGCAGGTTGGTGTTATGTTGACTAGGTGGCACTTGTCGGCTGTTCCTTCTTCATTTCCTTCGTGTCTCTATATTTTCTGTATATACAAACCAAGTAATAATAAATAGTGCGAAACAAATGCTGCAAATTCTACGGCCTCACAGCAATAACAAAGCCATTTCCATTCGCTAAATGCGTGAAACTGAGCTGTTGGACTGTTACATTGTATGTAAGTATGCTTATAGATGTAGGGTTCTTTTCAGATGCTCTACAGAAGATTTCAACACAAAATTCAACACAATGTCGCTTTATGCGCGGCCTATCTCATGGCTGCTATTTCACGCTTCTTAATTAACAACTTTGTGCAACACGGTTAGCGCAATGTTAGCTATTGCGTAAGGCGTCTGACAATGCCGAACAAAGCGTTTGACAAGACAAAGCATTGAAAACAATAAATTAATCTAAAACAGCACCGAAGACGACGCCGAGAGGAAAAAAAAAAAGAAAACGCTTTCACAAGTGACCACGCACCCAGGAAGCCGAGAAAAGAGTAAAATCGCCAGGGACGGGACAGGGTGATACGTGGGCGACAGTAAGGAAGTCTTTCGCGTGAATGGTCTTTTGTCACGGAAGCTGTCAACAGATGGTGCTGATGGCCCTCGTAGTTTAACAATGAACAGTATATGCACTTTTACGCACAGCGAGAGAGAAAGAGGTGGGGTGCCAAAATTTTTTTTAATCCGCGTAAATTAAAAGTGTGCCATCAAAAAGTGAAAAAAAAAGAACAAAACGAAAGGGCGAGAGTGATCGCAGCAGCGTTGTTTAAGCTGCAAGGAAGCGCTTTCATGAAAAATGCCGGCGCAACCAGAGAGAGAGAGAGAGAGAGAGCCCAAAATCCTGGGGAGCCGGAGACCCGCGCTAGCAGCGCGCAGCACTTGAACTCTCGCGCGGGCCTCTTAATTACACGGCTTCGAAGAGAGCACTGCACGTTCGTGAATTCATTAGCCTGATAGTGGTGCAGATGAAATGAACTGTAAAACGTTTCTCCGCGCTGTCGTTGGCTCAAAGGCTTTTCTTTTCTTTGCTTGGCGAAGCACATGGGCTTCGCGGCATATAGGCGCACTGCGATGCACTCGCAGATAATAAGATGGCTTTTCGCATCCTCTTCCTTCTTTAATTCTTCCTGTCCTCACGATTTTCTTGCTGACATATTTCTTCTGATTCGTGAGGGCAGTTCTAAACCGAGGGGTCAGTATGGAACTTCAGGTTAGGAAGCGGGCCAATAAAAGAAGTATGAATTATTTTTATTGCATTCAGCTGATTACTGTCCAGCGCAAGAATTAAAAGTCAGTGTGTAATTAGCAGGAACACTAATGACAAAAAAAAACAAACTAATGTGTCTGGGAGGCTTAGCGTCCTCAGTCATAAACGAACGGCATGTATACCTAAAGATTAGCGTGAGTGGAAGTGTAGAAAGAGGCTAGGTGCAAGGCTGCTAACCAAATCCGAAGCTGTAACATTGGACTTGACGGAATACAGGAATAGTTGCCAAACAATTGAGTTGATATACCTGTAAAGGTTAGGCCCACACAGTGACAATGAAAACAGACATACAACGGTATGCCATGAAAATTTAACCATAAGTTTAATTTTTATCTGCTTATAAAAGCCACCATCGAATAATTTTAGAACAGGCACTCAAATACCCACTTGATTCAAGGTGTTTTTGCGAGTTGAATAACTTTTTTTTTTGATAAAAATATGCTTGTTCCGTATCGTATTATATCATTTCTGGAATCATTTATTACATCACTGTTGAAATAAAAGGCACCATACTTCTCTATAACAGTGTCTATTGCTTCAATATGAAACCATGCATCTTTTCAATACAATTAGCCAAGGTCAAGGCTAGAAGCTAGCCCACTGGCTGACCTCTTATTACTTGCTGGATGGTTAAAGTGTTCATTAGTATAATTAATACTAAATGAATACATCAGTGAAATTTATTGTAAAAGTGGCGCCAGCAAGTGTGAAGAGGTAATTATTTTATTTACCCTAGAGTGCTAACGAACATGGACGAAGCAACAAAACACCATGGGCTCTCAGTGGCATCTAAAAGCCTTGTAAGAAAAATCGATTCATACGTGGTGTTTCACAGATTTCGCATGATCTGTCAATTTAGCTCAGAAAGATTACAATAAGCAGGAGACCGAGCAAATAAATCTTTTGGCCAAAAGGGTCTCGGGAAATCTAGGTCGCAACAATGTGAAGTCGTGGACACTTGATTTGTGTAAGTGTTTTTTTGTTATTCCCTGTGTTAAAAGCCTTAACCGTAACGTGGTCAGTATCTGAGAAAGTAATCGTAATATCTCGTACTTGGCAAGCAGCCACACGGCCGACGACACCTTGACGTAATTGACTTGGATGTTCGGTTTCGTGAGTTGCTGTGTTGCCTTAACCGTTCACTCTTTACTGCATGCTTAATCGGTCGGGCTTCACATTAAGGCGAAGACGCAACGTCTACGCAAGCCAACTTATCAACCTATAAAATTTTGCTGGTCTCGCTGGACATTTTCATTCTTCTATGTCGCGCAGATGTTGCCTTTGTAAAAGTTCCCAATAACACTAAGATTATCATCATTATTTTCTCTCGCAATAACGCAGAAAAAGTTTTTGGTGCTGTTGAACTTCAGTGGTGAGCAGTGATGCGTAGTGAACATTGCCTGAAGAGCTCCTCTATACTTATAAAAAAGGGAAACATAGGCATGGAGCTATTTAACAATGTCCATCCTACAGTGAAAAAAGAAATTATAAAAAAAGATTGAAAGAAAGGAAGAAAGAAAGAAAGAGAAAAATAAATAAAGGGCGGATCATACAAACCTTCTTTGCAATTAAGCGTCATGTTTAGGATTCTAAACGAACAAGTAAATAAATGACATTGTCGGAATCAGCCCGAGACATCTGCTTGCTTGAATAGTGATGAACAACACACCCTGTCTCAAATGTGCGCCTTGGAAGCAAGATCTAACTTGAGCAATGAAGTGTTAGTGATTTCAAAACGCTGCAGCCAATCCCATGCAACTACCTAACGTTACCTTCGAGCCATCAGTTATGCTTATCTTGGTATTCGCCTTTTCTGTACCACTTGGTTGCAAAGACAGCTGCCATGCTAGACCTAGCTCGAACAATACGTTTTAAAATTCACACATCAGATAGTATCTCAACCTTATCTCTCTAGTTTCACATTTTTAAGTCTGGCGACTGACTCGGATTGAACGTGCTCTTGATAGAGTTGTTCGGCGTGTATATAAAGGCCAACATATCTGAGATATCGTTCCTACGGCGTTTCAAACTCCAATATTCTTATGCACGGCTCTATGCACAATAGCACACGCCACAAGTTTCCGGAAGGAAACATAGCGGTACGCGTTTAGCACCAAGGTGGCAGTTATAGTCGCTCTGGCGCGGTTCCCAGACTCGAGAGAAGCGGGCCGCTCTTTTGTCGAGTGGCAGGGCTGCCTACCATTGTTTGCGTCACGCGAAACAGCGCTTACATCGCGTACCCAGCTGGGCCCGTTTGGAGAGGGCGTGTCACGTGTGTCTTTTGATCCAATGGTGCACAATGAACGAAAAGAGCAGACTCGTAGCTCGCTGCAGTTTCTTATAGCTTCGTCCCCACCTACGCGGGCCGCGGTGCGGACATGAGCTCTCTTCCTTTCACGTGCAATCAATGACACACACATCGCATGCTGCAGCCGTGTCCAGGTTCAGCAGATTCACCCTACAATACTGCGAGAGTTGAGCACGCTGCGCCTCGCTACGAGGGACGTCTTCGTGCGTTGGATGCGAGTACCGTTAGATGCTTGTTTTTGGTGATATCTATGGTACTCCTTCTCTTCTTGCTATTGGTACTTAATGGGCGTATTGTATAAACAAGACATCAGGACGTAATATTTCGGGACAAATGGCGTGGTCGCGTGAGCTATATTTGAGATACATAAGCCCGTATTTAAAGAAAGGTATAGTTATACGATATTTGTCACGGCCTTTTTTGGAGTGCATATATTCGTATACAGTTCTGCGTTTGCTCTACCTCTCTCTCTCCCCATGTGTGCGTGCGTAAGTGAGCGCGCGCGCGCGCGCGCGCGCGCGCGTGTGTGTGTGTGTGTGTGTGCTGAAAGCGCGCCAGCTTTTTTAACCAATGCGTAGTCATAATTATGAACGGATACGTCGAAGAGCGTGGTCCCTGTCAATCATTTTAACGAGCGTCAGAAAATCCGCATGTACACGCAGTGTATTGCGTGCAGCATCATCGACGGCACGAGTACCATGAATAATCTGCCACTCGCCGCCATTCGTGCCGCTCTGGAGTTCCTAATTGAAGAACCGCAACAGACATGGTCAATATTCTCCGACTCCAAAGCAGCTCTCCAGGGCCTCGCCATAACGTCATGGATCAAACGAACAGCTAATTGCTGAAATACGACTGCTTAATCACCGGGCTATAGAGAAACAACATGACATAGCGTATCAATGGATACCAGGGCACTGCAACATTGACGGAAACGACCGTGCAGATGAAGCAGCCTGAACTGCTCATGATGATGCTCCTTGTGTAGCTATACCATTCTGCAAGGCTTCGATCACTTGCACGAGAACTGACACTCGCTCAGTGGAATTCACCGGCATTCACCAACGTCCGTCTTCATAATTTGGACCCACACCTACAGCTGCGTCTTCCATCAAGAATAACCAGAGCAGAGGAGACGCTTTTGTGCCGTCTGTGGATTAGGGTGGCCTTTACGAATGCTTATTCGTTTCGAATCGGAATGTCCAGAAGCCTGATATGTGACAACTGTGGCTGCGGAGAGACTTTCTCTCATCTTCTCTGCGAGGGTCCCCGCTTCAGCGTGCCAAGAAAAGAACTGTCGAAAGCTTTAGATAGAATAGACACTCGCCAATTGTCGGAAGAAATGGTATTAGGACACTGGCCGAGACCGTCCTCTGCACGGAAAGCATTGAGAGCGTTGTTGCGCTTTCTGCGGGCAAGTGGTCTTAGAGACAGACTGTAAACAGCGTCGTGGATCGTCTGATGACCTTCTCTCTCCTTTTTTTACGACGTCTCTTTTCTCTCATCCTTTATCCCCCCTTACTCCCTTCCCCAGTACAGGGTAGCCAGCCGGTCTGAGAACTGCCTAACCAGCCTGTCCTTTCTCATTTATTCCTGCTCCTCCTCCTCCGCCGCTGCCAATCTGTGAGACCTCTTTTGAACTGCGAGGGTAGCACAGTAACCACCTTATTCTTATTATTTTTGGTAATGGTATTGCGGTATACTGTATTCCAAGGCACCTGCTAAGAATACCAACAGCACTGGTGGACAGCAGAGTGACTTGCGCAGTGAAGCTTTAGCTACTATCGCTGTCAGAAATCCTCTCCGTTGCGCTAAGTTCTTAATTCATTGTTTGTATAGCGGTCTATATTGAAATGTTTGTATAACGGTCTCTTTGGATAGTTCAGCATGCACTGAAATATGTAGTGCATAACATCAACAAAGTAGTATGCGGTGACACTTTTCCTTGAACTGAAACGCTATTAGGTAACTGTGTTTTCGTGCGAAAAATGTCGCTGACACCACAATGCTACTGAAAGTAACGCGAGCAAGGCATATTAAATAAATGTTATTATTGCTTTCGCGTCAGGATGATGTGAAAGCTTGTGCAGATACCCTTAGCTTTCTGTATGGAACCGTCACTGGATAATGTGCCGAGCTGCGCATGTTTAATGTTTTCTAGAGCAGAAGCTAGAGGTTTGTGCCTTAGCAAGCTTTCAGCTCGACAGGGATGCTAACGTTTCATATCTGCCAGAAAATATTATGCCAGGCTTTGATCCCACGGGGAAACAAGGATCCTTCCTACCACATCAACACATTCTTGGAAAAACAATTCTATATAATTTCTTGTAAAATACAAGGGTATTTCGGAAGCTTCTTTGCAAGCAGAGGAGCGAGGAAAAGTGTCTTCTGGCCACGCATTTTTCAGTGGGTGGCCTCTGAAGTTTCCAACACATGAGGTTCAAGTAGGAAGTGAGCGTCTAGTGTCTCCATGCAAACATAACTTAGTAGAGCAGAAGATTCGTACACCTGGTGCGTCACGATGTACCACGTGACTTCTTGGCCTTATACGGAGCCTCTTTTAGGTGCAAGATCACCGCTTGAAGAAAACATGCTGCGCGTGATGCAAAGGCTTCATAAGGGCTCACTTTCTCCTGGTGGTGCATTTATCTCGGCATTCAAGGAAGCAGGCGCGCCTTGGCCAAGATCGGCTGCTGTCACGTCTTTCTACAAACATCCGGCTATACGCTGCTTTTTGCTAAGTAGCTCCAACCGGAAGTTTTTGCTCCTGGCACTGGCTGGCTTAGTTCCTGGCCTTGCGAGCTTTGTGAGTCTGAAGCACACGATTCTCATTTAGGAAAAACTTGGGAGTGGGGAGTTTCATTTCAACCGATTCGAGGCAGCACTGTGAACTTATGTCGAGAATATGTTACAAAAATAATTTGCAAATACAATTTGCATTATAATGCTCGGAATTCTCGCGCTGCCTGCGTAAGTAGCATAGCCAATAATGTAGAGTTCAGTTGGTCACCTCTGACAGACTCCAAATCAAAGGTAATCTTGAATACCATCTGCATGCACTGGAAGGAGGGATTATCTGTAGTTTGTGCAAAACTTTTCTGATCGTTCGCATACTATTGTCATGTCATACTTCTGAAGATACACGCTCCCGTTAGTACGTCTAATTTACTCAGGAGATGTCAAACTGTTGAATGCAATATTAGATCATCACATTGACGTTAGAGGAAATCGGAGCACTGTAAAGCAATAAGTTTATTAATTCTAATTATTGCTTGCTAAGTTGTAAATTTATTTGTCTATCATTATAAAAGCTTTACACTTACTCTATCTATTAACATTGTTTCTATGGACACGACACGACATTGTTTCTATGGACACGAGAACACGCCTGAGAGAACATTTCGTTCGTTTTTATAAGGCAGCACTGTGCATTGAAGCCCGTCATTGAAATGGTTGAAATGTCGGGACAGAAATGGTGGTTAATGGTAGTGCTGATTGCCGTTCCCCCTATCTTTTAGGCCAAGTACAACGAATATCACTGATTCAGGTCTTTAACCAATAACGCCTTCGTTAATGTATTGATAGGCTATGCATAGCCTCCCTTGAGGTTTAAGCTACAGTACCTGAGCATAATTTATTATAGCGCACGACTACGCTTACACAAGAGAAAAATGTGGTAAAATATGTTCAAGTACTGCCACCAACTCATCCAGGTTTCAGTTCTTGAGCTAAAGTGCTCTATGTAGGTCAAATTAAGGTCTGCTTGCAAGCTGTGCATGTCTGTTTGCAGCGATTTGTGAGCCCCAGCTGGTGTTTCAGGCCACCCGAGTCTTTCGTTTGTAATATTATGCCATGCGTTTTTTACGTATGTGGATTTCCTCTGTGAAACTTGTTTTCAGCGCTCGGCGCAAATTACGCCGTAATTTTCACAAGCTTCAGGATTCTTTAAGGTCATTCTGTTAAGACTGCGCACTGGAGGCAAACAGTTTCGTTTATTCAAGAGCTTACACAGCTACCAGCCATAACGCTAGAACCTTGGATAGCAAATGTATGAAAGCCGACGCGCTTTTCCGCTTGTCATATTACACAACAGCCGACGCTTGTCGCGTCGCTTTCAGTGTACGCTGTCGTCTTTTATGAAAGGGAACACGCGAGTGTTTGGCCTGCGCTCTGCAGCGAATGCCTGCTGCAACATCAACTGAATGCTGAAGAAAGCGCTTCCGCTTTTGGCGGCACCACCCGTTGTCAGATCTTATCGACAGCGTTATCTAGGAGCGCTTGTCTAACGACCATGATTTGTTATTTTGTTAGCCAACAGATGGCGCCAAAAGCCGACTGCCATAGGCAGCTGCCGCAGAGCTCATGCCACGCGCTAGCGTATTCCCTTTCATAAACGATGACAGTGTACAGTGTCTATTGCTTATACTTAACATTTTCATTTCTCGGGAACAGGTTCTCCTCCCAAATAAAGAGTTTAGCCTTGAACACGCTGACTGCTTCGTTCGTCGACGTCCCCACCACGCGACTGAAATTCCGCTGATATTGTCAGGCGTGCGCACACACTTAGAGACCACAGATGTATATTTATACCCCTGTATACTTCAAACCTAACTTACACCTCATTGTCGTTAGAATAACAAGGCGGACCTCTTGTAAGAACGAAGCCGGTAGGGTTAACGCAGCGCACGCTTTAAAACACACAGAAGAGAACAGGAACAGTATGAACGCCACCTCAGTAATCTTCGCAAAACGCGTGTTTTTTTTCTACAGTTTCACCTGTTGAAAGCCAGTAAGTTATTTTTGAACCAACCCGTCAAAGGACAAGGTCTGAATGGCCGTCTTGTCACCTACCGAGGCGTGTGGCACCGCATGTGCCAACGTCATTATTTACTTTTTTAAACTTTGGCTTCAAAGCACACGAGCATCTCGCAAATCCCTGTTCGCAGGCGAATGAGTGGTGTAACTTAAACACAATACAAAAAGGAATGTCACGAGTGCACATGAAAATTAAGAGCAAAAGAGGGAAAGAAAACAGGAAAAATAAAAGACAGTGAGGGCGCCTGTCGAAATCTTTTCGCAAGAATCATTTTCGCTGGCCTGCTTTTTCTCTGGCCGCCCTTATTCTACGGAGCTTTTCTCATCACCCGACGCAGCGGAGGTGACGAGACGAAGACGACGCCCCAGCACGGGGAGCCCGTGGAGGGCCTCCCCGAAGGCGCGAGCGGTGGTCGCCTGGCTGCGCAGAGTGAAATTCCGCGAGCTGGCGGCTCGTAATTTGTGGTGTTGTACGTCAGCGGGCGAGACGCGGACAGCTTCTTATTCGAGAACGCTCGGCCAAGGGCCATTGTTCGGAATAACTTAACAGTGCCCAAAGGCACCCTTCGACACGGGTATTGCGACACTACATCAAGTGCGAGACAGCTACAGCACTCTCCCTGGGCGAGCAACACACGCGGCATGCCGAGCTTGCGAGAGAGAGAGAGAGAGAGAAAAGAAACGAAAGACGGAAAATAAAAATAAATAAATAAACACCACTTTTTAATGCCCGCATACGTTGCCTTGTCTCAGTTCATATCCTTTCGACGTGCTTGAACGAACGGTGCAGCGGGAGAAAAAAATAAAAAGAAACAACCGTAAGTGAGCTTTATTGCTGCCTTAAAACTTTCATTAACGCTTTCGCTACTTGTCTTTCTACGTGTAATGCTATTTATAAGACAACGAGCTTTCTACATGATCGCAACCAGTTAGAAAAAGCAAGAAGAGTGTTGATAGAACTGACAGGCGGAAGATGTAGAATAAAAAAAACTGTTTGTGGTGTTTTCGTTTGTTTTTCATATTCACGTGCTTTTGGAGCCACTGTCCAGCAGTGATCTACTGCGCCCAGCCAAATTTTCGTCAGAACTGGCCGCAGTCAAAATCATGAGTAAAACTGCGAACGGAAATTATTAGAAGTGCAGCGTGAATGATATCTTCAATAACTAAACCTCAGTAAATTTCCGTTTTTGCACTGCACTTCCTTTTTTACCAGGATCTAAGGTACTGATTGCGTTCCGTATATTATACAGTTCACAATACTGCATCATTCCTACATCAGAATTCTAATGGAGAAACACGGTTCCTTACAACACAAACAATTAACTCGGAGGATTTGGGTGTACTCTGATTTGGCCCACGCGAGAGAATTGGGAAGACAAGAGATGATGGAATAGAAAGAATGGCTCGCCATACGGAAGGGACACTACGGGTGCAGGGAGTCAATAAAAACGTTGAAATATTATTCATTCGCGAAGTTTGTTCTCAAGACGTGCACAATTACCTCTGCTCAAAGTGTAGCGAGGAAAATTTCAGTCTCTATTTGGTGCGCAAAACGATGGGACGCAGACGTCTACCCTCCTACTGGGCGAATGCCACATCTGTGAGTTTACAGACTACACCAATTGCGCTTACAAAAAAGCATATTTTTTTCACTTTTATAGATGCAGTGTGGGGATTGGACGAGCATGGGCATCCATTGTTCATTGTAGGATTAGCACCATTTGCCCATCTACACTTGCATAGCACGGGAAGCACACGTAAGAGTAAGAGCAGCATGGCTCTTCGACAGTCGTCGCTTAAAATAGTGCAGGACATTCTCGTGCACATTTTGACTTACTGCCTCCGGTATCTGGCGTCACCTTCAAATTCAGATGCATGGGATTGTAGAGTGGAGGGAAGTACCAAGTACGCAGACACCTCTTTCCCATCACCCGTGGCCTGCCTAGAACACTGTCGGTGATAACACCGTGGCGTTGAACCCACGTACAACGCAGTTGAGGCACCAGTCCCTCTTCAGCCTTCCCCCCTCCCCCCCCTTTTTTTTGTCCTTTAAGACTTTGGGCACTGCTAATCAGTGTCACACCAGAAACATTGTGCTCACAAGTAATGGAATATGCCAATTCGTGTACTGTATGAGCTCATGTACACTACTGTGATTTATGACGGTCGAAGAAGATGACATCTAAAAAAATGTTAATTAGAAATTTTTTTTCAGAGCCCTTTACTGTCCTGGTATCTAAGTTGGAGGTCACTAAAAACAGCGGACACATCATCATTGATATCATGTCAATAATCTTATTAAGAAAAAAAAACTGCAAGCAGCGTGTTTTTACAACTAAATTAACGAAGAGTGGCACATTGTTTTGAGCGAAGAACTTTACCTGCTAAGGTGTACCGCTTCCAAGCTTAAGAACGTGCCTTTGATGCCTGGCAATGGCGGCCTTATTTCGATGGAAGAGAAATGGAGATTCACCTTTGTACTTACATGAGAGTATACGCTAAAGAACCCCAGGTTGTCCATTTTATTAGATGTTTCCACTGCGGCATGTCTCAATTATATCGTGCTTATGACACGTGAAAACTTGTGAACTTATTCAGTTATAGCCAGCCAAAATCAGCCTGCATCGTTAACCTCTCTGCATTTTCAGTACTGACTCCCTCCCTCCTGTGCCTGTGTTCATCCATGTTCCCTACAGACACGTGCACAATTGTTGTTTACCGATGGCATTGCTTCAGCTCACTGTAAACTTCGCTACCTGATGAACTAGTCGAAGGCAAACGAACTTCACCTGTTTGGGAATAATTAATGACAACGCTTTCCGGGACCAAAAAGTGGTGCGTGGCTGTAAAAACAACACTGGGCATTCATATGAATAGCTTTTAACATGAATGTGAACGAAGGATTTAGCTGGAAACCCCGACATGCCCCACAAGCATTTAGATCGAATCAAATTATCTCAAGGAAAGAATGTCCGAGATGTTCTCTCCCTATAAGAATAAAATAGAGTGCTTCCCTTCTTTTTTTGCGAAAGCTGTATATCATTTCATTTAATACCTAAGCCGTAAATTGTTTAAGCGTAAGGCTTTCTTTTTCTATGTTTTTATTGCACTCATAATGAATTCCCCCAGTGAGTCCTTTCCACCTGCCGCCTTTCCCGCTTTCTTTTCACCCACCACCGCGCTTCCATTTATTGCCTCCCTGAATCCACCTTAATGGCACCCTTCGCTTGAAGCAGCAATAAGCAAAGAATACTTAAAGACGCGAGACGGAGCTACAAGGTTTTTGGTCCGATATATCGACGCTGGTAGCTAGCTTTAATCAATGCGGCCATGCTTTTTCCTGTCTCGGTCAAGTGGTACGATCCCGCTAGGGCGATTACTTTGGCTGTTTCTATGAAACGTGGTTGATACTTCTGAGCGATTTCTTTGTCGTAAATGCTGTGACAGCGTTTGTAAGCACGCACGCACGCATGTGTGTATGTATGTATGTATGTATGTATGTATGTATGTATGTATGTATGTATGTATGTATGTATGTATGTATGTATGTATGTATGTATGTATGTATGTATGTATGTATGTATGTATGTATGTATGTATGTATGTATGTATGTATGTATGTATGTATGTATGTATGTATGTATGTATGTATGTATGTATGTATGTATGTATGTATGTACGTACGTATGTGTGCACATACGCACTCACGCAGGTGGTCCATAACGTAATTTTAAGGGATTATATTGTGAAGTGACTGTATGCCACAGCGTATCTGACCCGGTTTGAATTGGAGAATGAAATACACTGACGCATGCATACTCGCACGCACGCTCTCTCAGCAGTCTGCAACCATCGGGAGAGTAAGGAAGGGCTTTACCGTACACCTTGTTTTCAAATGTCATGCAAGCCGTAATACTGTGCTCGTTGGAACGAAATATTAGCATCAACTTTCGTGTAAAACTTGACATGCCCATAGTCTAAACTTTTTCTATCATTAAGACAGTCTCACACTGACTGAGTGGAACACACCAAGCATACGACGTACAAGACTGCATGAGCTCGACCCTTCAGTACAACTCCGGCCTCCACTCGGCCTACATCAACGTGCAGCTTCGCTTCTCTATTGCCTTTGGCTGGGAGTTGCTTTCACGATAACTTATACCACGTTAATCGGAATTACTGACAATGCGGCGTGCGATGTTTGCGGCACCGACGAAAATATCGAACACCTGCTGTGCCACTGTCCTCGATTTGCCTCAGATAGACAAGTACTTGCCAACGCAATGCGGCGACTGGATGATCGGCCTCTTTCTGTGCAGGTGCTATTACAGCAACGTCCACATGCCTCGACAGCCCACAAGGCAGTGAAAGCCCTGCTGTGTTTTCTGAGAAAGACAGGCTTGTGTGAACGCCTCTGACATGAGGTAGAGTTCTACACGCTGCAGTGAAATTACTGTCAGTCTCCACCCCCCCCCCTTTCTGTTTTCTTTTCCCTCTCTTCCCCCTTTCTCATCTTTCTTGTCACCTTCCCTAATCCCCCAGTGTAGGGTAGCCAACCGGATGTCTTTCCGGTTAACCTCCCTGCTTTCTCCCTTCTGTTGCTTCCTCCCCCCACTCCCCCCAAGACAGCGCATGATAATGACAGTTTGTCGGAATGCCGATAATGTCATTTTGGGGCTGTTGACAAAGAGACAACGCCAAAGAGACTTGAAGCAAGGCTTTAAAGGACTCTGCAGAGGAGGTCTACAGTGATAACATTGACGCCCGCAATTCTGGCTGAAAATGATGTGTCGCTGGAGGAAGAGCCTACTTCAAAACTGTCTAATCAGTTGTAAGGTTTTCATAAAACATTTTTTCTATCAATTCACGGACATTACTTTTTGTACATACTATGTATGCATGTATGTAGCCCTGGTATGCACTCGTTCTGTAGCACTATCTTTACAGCTCGAGAGTGAGGGTCCGACTTTAAACAACAGAAACAAATACATATTAACAGTATTGCAGTTCAATGATTTGCGGTATTTCTTGCGAACATCGAATTATGTCACTGCCTAAGTGGCCACTAAAAATAAAGTTGGTTCCAACGTGAACGCTGCAATAAAACTTGCTCTGTCATGGACTGGATTTGTTGGAAATAAGAGTACGTGGAATGTTCTTTGCCTTAAGAAGTTACGTTTGAATTCCTGTGAACTGCCCTTACGAAACTCTTCCGGAAATATTGTTCAATAGATTGTTATTCATCAACCATGACCATCGATTGACTAAACAAAAAGAAACCACATTATATCATACTTTGAAAAATAAAACCAGTGATTTGTGGCAGGCACCAACGAAAACTAGTGTTCTCACGGCAGCCTGTCTTCTAAAAAAAAAAACTTATTTTGAAGTGGTTGTCCTGATTCCGTTTCTGTTTCTTGCTTTTACAAGAGGTTGAAGTTGCCTGCATGTTTTGACATGGGCATGGCGTGAAGGAATCTTGTAGTCATTGCATTACTTCGGCAGTGAACGGACTAGAATGCGTAGTATAGACGGGCTGTCATTCCTTTTTTACCAATTCACTTGCTTTCCTACCGGAGAGGTTTCTCTCGCAACTTTCATTTATATATAAAAACATACTTCAAGCGCCCCCCCCCCCCTTCCTTTCAAAAAAATTCACGACGGAGGACAAAATAGGCAGTTATAATTAATCAGTGTAATCAAAGAAAAAAGCAATAGTTGACTAATTCTTGCGCAGTCTGTTCCCGGCAAAAGAAAGAGAGAAGCGAATTTACGAGCGCAGCAAATGTCACGGGCGCGCCGTAGATTAGAGAAAGAAAAACGAACTTCAATTAAGAGTAACGAAATTCATGGGATTGCCCGTTTCTTCACACTGGCCTGATTTCGACGAAAGGTGACGCTGTCCTCTTATCTTGACAGACGCGGAGAGCTAGTCTGGTCCCGTAAGTGAACGTTGCGCACCCCTGCTATCTCGGCCTTCAAGATTACGCGCCTAGCAGGAAAGACAAATGTATTGAGAAGGATGGAGGTCCTAACGCTGTCAAGACGGTCGCGCAAAGGAAGCCGTCTCGTTCCGCCACGAAACGGTACACGGCTGATGCGTTTAACCAGAGTTTCAGCGATGTAAAAGGTTGTGGAATGTTGCGTAAGAACCGCTATAGTTACTGCGTC